>NC_088223.1:64137018-64290697 GCF_036934945.1 Oncorhynchus masou masou
GGACCGCCCTGACTTTCAACGCAGCAACTGTTTCCTTGCAGAGGAATACAGGGTTGAGGTGGCTTCTCTTAGAAAACAAGTAGCGAACCTACACAAGCTACTTGGGAATCCACGCCTGTCTACTTATTATTTTTCTTCTACCCCAGTAGCAGGACGCTGTTCTGGTCTGGTGGAAGTGTCGCCCCAGTGTCGGCTCTCCACAGTCAACTGGCCGGTACTGTGCATGGATCCCTCCCCGGAGGGGCCTCACCCTTCCCTGAAGAATGGAGCTAGCAGGATGCTCCTGGATGATGGGGGATGTTCCTGCTCTCGACCCAACCAACCAGCCATGGAAATATGTCACTCATCATGTATCATGGAGATACTGTATGTCACTCGCCATGGAAGTCGAAAAAAACGTCCTCTGGCAGAGAGGGCCTCCTTGGAGATGTTAAGTCCGGACCAGACACAGACCAGAAACTGCTTTGCTGTCCTGGATCCAGAGGGATTTAGGAAAATTACAATTGGCCCAGAACATGGCAGCATGGCTGGCCCTTAAAAGTACACAGGGAGCTAACATTAATTATATTTTTATAGAACCTTTAGTTAACTAGGCAAGTCAGTTAAGAACAAATTCTTATTTACAATGACGGCCTACCAAAAGGCAAAAGCCCTCCTGCAGGGAAGGTGGGCTGGGATTAAACATTTTAAATGAATTAAATAAAAATATTGGACAAAAAACACATCACGACAAGACAGACAACACTACATAAAGAGAGTCCTAAGACAACAACATAGCATGGGAGCAACACATGACAACACAACATGGCAGCAGCACAGGGTACAAACATTATTGGGCTCAGACAACAGCACAAAGGGCAAGAAGGTTGAGACAACAATACATCACACGAAGCAGCCACAACTGTCAGTAAGAGTGTCCATGATTGAGTCTTTGAATGAAGAGATTGAGATAACTGTCCAGTTTGAGTGTTTGTTGCAGCTCGTTCTAGTCGCTAGCTGCAGCGAACTGAAAAGACAAGAGACCCAGGGATGTGTGTGCTTTGGGGACCATTAACAGAATGGGTGTTGTATGTGGAGGATCAGGGCTGCAGTAGATATCTCAGATAGGGGGGAGTGAGGCCTAAGAGGGTTTTATAAATAAGCATCAACCAGTGGGTCTTGCGACGTATACAGAGATGATCATGATATGCATGTCAATCTCTAATGGCTCAAAGTGGAAGAGAGATTGACTTTATCACTACTTGTTTTTGTAAGAAGTGTTGACAAGCTGAATGTACCAAGCTGTCTGTTTAACTTACTAGCACACAGCTCGGACACCCATGCATACCCCACAAGACATGACACCAGAGGTCTCTTCACAGTCCCCAAGTCCAGAACAGACCATGGGAGGCGCACAGTACTACATAGAGCCATGGCTACATGTAACTCTATTCCACATCAAGTAACTGATGCAAGCAGTAGAATCAGATGAAAAAAACAGGTAAAAATATACCTTATGGAACAGCGGGAACTGTGACCAGACACTCACAACGGTACAGACAAACGCATTCACACACAAGAGTTAGCACATGCACTCTACAAACATGCACATTGTAATATTGTTGTATGGTGGCATTATACATTTAAGCAATAAGGCCTGGTGGTGTGTGGTTTATGGCCAATATACCACGGCTAAGGGCTGTTCTTACGCACGATGCAATGCGGAGTGCCTGGACACAGCCCTTAGTCATGGTATATTGGCCATATGTCACAACCCCCCGAGGTGCCTTTTGCTATCATAAACTGGTTACCAACATAATTAGAGCAGTAAAAATAAATGTTTTGTAATACCCATGGTATACGGTCTGATATACCACGGCTTTCAGGCAATCAGCATTCAGGGCTAGTTGTGTAATAACATTATATGATGTACTGTTTTATCTTTTGTTTTATATATAACGTAAGTGCCTTAATGTGTTTGGACCCCAGTAAGAGTAGCTCAGCTGATGGGAATCCCTAATAAATACAAATACAGACCGACAGACAGTAGTCATGAGGGAGCAGTATGTAGCTGTGGCAGACAGACAGACACTCTGCAGGGCGGCCTCTGCTCTCGCCAGATAACAGCTACAAGGATATAAGCCCCCACACTGTGTGACTGGGATCAAATGAGCACCCAGCCCAGCCATAGGGGAGCAGCAGGACATCGCATGTGCAAGCGCGTACAGATACACACACACACAAGGACACATATGTACACAAACCGTGCACACATACAGAACAAGTCAACATTTTGGGCACACCTACCCATTTCAGGGTTTTTCTTTATTTTTACTTTTCTACACTGTAGAATAATAGTGAACACTTCAAAACTATGAAATAATACATGAAATAATTTAGTAACAAAGGTGTTACAAAAATCGACCTATATATTTTATATTTGAGATGTAAGGGCTATTTGACCAAGAAGGAGAGTGATGGAGTGCTGCATCAGATGACCTGGCCTCCACAATCACACGACCTCAACCCAACTGAGATTATTTGGGATGAGTCGGACTGCAGGAAGTGAAGGAATAGCAGACAACAGGTGGAAAAGCATTCTTCATGAAGTTGGTTGAGAGAATGCCAAGAGTGTGCAAAGCTGTCATCAAGGCAGGGAGGCTACTTTGAAGAATCTCAAATATAAAATATATTTTGATTTGTTGAACAATTTTTGATTACTACGTAATTCCATGTGTTATTTCATAGTTTTGATGTCTTCGCTATTATTATACAATGTAGAAAATAATAAAAAGAAAAGAAAAACCTTGAATGAGTAGGTGTCCAAACTTTTGACTGGTACGCACACAAACAACACATACCTCTAAGACACACTAAGAGCCTGATTTACCCAACAACTTTGGCTTATAATGTTAACGTTGATTCAGGGGAATCAACAGTTCCTCTTTCATATAGAAAATCTATGCAGTTTACACAGTCTATTCACCATCAACATCATAAGTGGAAATCCTTCAACGGCAAGATGAAAACAATAGTCTAGCCTCAATTTTCTACAGTTTACTTTTTTTTCACCTGAAGAGGGCAGTGTTTCTATTGGGAAAATCTACAGTGAGAACGTATAGTACAGTATAATGCGGCATGCATGTGGGAGCAGCAGATTGAAAGTGAGGAATGCTTGGAGGGATCCCGCTTTTGATTAGTTGTCAAATAAAACTGCTTTCATTTCACTTGAAGCACAAGAATATGGTACAGCGTATGTCATCTAGGTTGGATAACTACATTGCATCGTAAGAAATAATGGCACATCTAATTGTAGAGATAACGTAAGAACCATGTCTGAAGAGGCTGAAAACATAAAATCAATGGACGTGTGTGTGTGTGTGTGTGTGTGTGTGTGTGTGTGTGTGTGTGTGTGTGTGTGTGTGTGTGTGTGTGTGTGTGTGTGTGTGTGTGTGTGTGTGTGTGTGTGTGTGTGTGTGTGTGTGTGTGTGTGTGTGTGTGTGTGTGTGTGATGAGGGGGATGGAACTGGCTCTAGAGGTGGGTGATGGTCACAACTCCCCACCATGTCACTACCAATCAAATCCCAGTGGTTAGACTGGGAGACATACAATGATGGGAGATGGAGCGAAGGAGGGAGGAGAGATAGATACAGACAGACAGGGGAGGGGAAATCATATTGCATCAGAAATGAAATAGAGTTAAATATTACACACACATAAAGACAGAGAGAGAAATACAGAAAGGGAAGACTGAGCAAAATAGGAAGCAGAAGAGGAAGAGGAGGAGGAAAAGGAGGAGAGGAAGCCAGACATACAGAAAAGCAGCCTAGGGAGGGGGAGAAGAGAGAGAAGGGAAAAAAGGGAGAGAGATAGACTGGTAGCCCATCCCTCCCCCAGCCCTCTTTTCCACATGGCAGCCTCTGCCTGCTTATAGAGTTCAGAGCCTAATGGAGGGGAGCTAAGTCCATGGCCACTCAGCGGATAAACGTCTGTGTTTCTCAGAGAGAAATAGAGCGATGGAGACCGGCGACACTGCATGGATGCTTTTGTGGGATGCGTTCAGGCAGAATGACACAGGGCCGTGGTGGTGGTGGCACCACACTGGTGGCCTCTCTGTCACAGAGCACAGTGACTTCAGTCAACTTAACCTTCAGCCAACCTCTTGAAGCTAGGGGGCACTATTTTTATGTTTGGAGAAATAAAGTGCATATAATTGACAGATTATGATAGAAAACACTCTAAAGTTTCCAAAACTGTCAAAATTTTGTCTGTGAGTTAAACAGAACTGATATTGCAGGCTAAAACCTGAGGAAAATCCAATCAGGAAGTGCCCCTGTTTTTGAAACCTCTCTGTTGTTATGCATCCCTATTGCCCATTTAAAGGGATATCAACCAGATTCCTTTTTCTATGGCTTCCCTAAGGTGTCTTTAGACATAGTTTCAGGCTTTTATTTTAAAGAATGAGCATGAACGACCACATTGCGTAAGTGGATAGGTGGGGGCTAGTTGTGCGCAAAAGAGAAAGGTGGTCATTGTTTCTCCCGGTCCTAGTGAAAAGCCCGGTTGATATATTATCAAATAGATATTTGAAAAACACCCTGAGGATTGATTATAAAAAACGTTTGACATTTTGGATATCATTTGGAATTTGTGTCTGCGTTGTCCTGATCGCTCTTTCCGGTGGATTCCTGGACATAACGCAACAAACTAACGGAGGTATTTGGATATAAAAAAATATCTTTATGGAACAAAAGGAACATTTGTTGTCTAACTGGGAGTCTCGTGAGTGAAAACATCCGAAGTTCGTCAAAGGTAAACAATTAATTTGATTGCTTTTCTGATTTTCGTGTACAAGTTACCTGATGCTAAGTGTACTTATTGTTTTGGCGAGCGATCGATAAACTTACACAAACGCTTGTATTGCTTTCGCTGTAAAGCCTAATTTCAAAATCTGAGACGACAGGTTGATTAACAAAAGGCTATGCTGTGTTTTGCAATATTGCACTTGTGATTTCATGAATATGAATATTTTCTAGTAATATTATTTGACTGTGGCGCTATGCTATTCAGCGTTGCTGATGACAATTATACCGGATCCGAGATGGGTGGTTCAGAGGTTAACGCCGCCACCACCACCACGCAGCACTTTACTGGATCACCCCATTGTAAATACAGGGAAAGATGACCCACTAACAACCGCTGTCCATCCATACAGGGCTGAAATGTGGATCTTTGACATCCCTATGTCGTGTCTTTGGCTATGCCAGATTAAGTGATATGACATGCTATTCTATAAAATAATTTCTCCATAATTAATATCACCTGATTGAGCTAATGATGTAAATGTAATTAACTAGAGAGTCGGGCACCACAAAATAATATTTATAGAGCTGTTACCTTCCGAATAAACTCTTAAAGACCTAGTAATATTTTACATCAATAGCAGTCAATATCAATCGTCATCTTAATTCAGTCTCATCTGAAAGTTGTAAATCCGGCACGAACCCTGGCTAACAATTTGAATCAGCAATACAAAATTGGGTTTAATTATTTATTTACTCAATACCTAACTAATCACACATACACATAATTAAATCATAACTTGATTACAAATTACGTCATAAAGGAAAACGTCCCTGGCGGGCGGAACAGATATGACAGCTTGTTGCACAAAGGAAAAGGGCTGGGTTTGAGTGAAAGAGCGGGAAGACTGAGGGACACAGGGAGAAGCTGTGCTATCGTAAATACAGTATCTGATGCATTCTAAATTACCGCCCATTTGGAAAAGGAAAATGCAATAAATATTTACTCTGAGCTGCGCTTCGGTAGGTTGGTGGTAGATGGAAGGCCGTGTTGCCAAACCGAGTCCTTTGAAGAATGTCTCTGGTTGTCAATTGGATATGTTGTAGTAACGTCGTTGGGTGATAGACGGGATACTCTGTCTGTTCCTTCCTAACCCTCGTCGCATCTGCTGTTGCTAACTCAACGGCTAGGAGGTATCACTTCTGTAGTGAATAAGAGTTCAAAGTTCATACCATTCGCAACCAAAACTCACGCTGATGTTGGCTTTGTTCTGTAGTTATTATCTGAACCATTCTGACATAGGACCGTCGTCCTACATCCTCGGAACAGGTGGTTATATTGTCGTCAAGGGCTTATATAGGAAAGGGAGAGGAGGGCGTGTTTGAAAAGTTCTATAGCCCAAGTCCCTTCACAGGGACGGGCCACTGATTGAGCAGAGCCCTGTCTTGTGAAAACCCAAATCTTACATTTTAGAAGCTAAAATCACATTTCATCCCATCACGAATAATTTAATAATCAAACATTTAAATTGAACAACAATTCCATGTGAATCCGATAACTCTGATGTGTAGACTTTCCACTGTAGAGTTTATGCCATCTGATCATTGATGAGAATGTCTCAGATGACAACCGAACTGTCATCATATTCATTAAGTACCACCGCATATGTTCAATTGGTCGCATTTCCAGAATATAGTTAATTTCCCCCCACCTTCTGATGTTCCTAGAATCTCTATGTTAACCAAGGGTTTTGCAAATGTAACCTCAGGTGTGTAGAGAGAGGAAAAAGGTGAAAAGAGGTATTTATGACTGTCATAAACCTACCCCCCAGGCCAACGTCATGACACCTATAACACTTTATTCCAACACAGAGACACTCACTCCAGGACAGAACAGTAACATTACTCAACAACAAATAGACTTCACAAAATGACTGCTATGAATGTCTCTAATGGGGGCCAACATGTAGCCTATTGCTTCCCCATGGGTCTCTCTGTTGAAGTTGCAGCACATGATCATTTCAAGAAAAGAGGTCTTACTTTTAACACTGAGCTTTAAAAAATTGGACATTGGAGAACACAGACATTCCAGGATAAAGAGGAGGTCTTCCATTTGACACTGAGATCCATGTATAAAGCCATGAAACATGGGGGTCTTCAGTGACTTACTTTTGACGTTGAGGTACATGGACTTGCTGACGTCAGCTCCCACATCATTGCTGACCTTACACAAGTAGTAGCCGCTGTCCTCCTCCAGCACGTGTTTGATTAGCAGAGAGCCGTTGACCAGCACCTGGATACGGAAGCCTGAGTTCAGGGCTATAGGCTGGAACTGGGGAACCCCCGCACCTGGGGACGGAGAGAGAGAAAGGGAGGGGTGGATGGAGGGATGGAGAGGAGGAAGGGGAGGTGTAAGATGTTTTAATAACACCCTTTGCATTGTTTATGATCAAATTAAGAGAAATTACTACATAATGGATGGATGTTTTGCATCAACAAACATTGGAGTACATTTCCTTTTACTCTGTTATTGTAATGTGAGAAGCTGTTGCTTTCCTTTCTCTTACTGTTGGTTTAGACTTACAGTACAGTGCTGCAATTTCACCATTCAACCTCAAGGCTGTGGACACTGTGTTTGCTGTGTTGGCTAAACGAATGATCTATAATAAAAAAAGCTTGCCGTAGAACACACAATGTTGTGTTTACGCAATTCAGCAAGATAGTCAGAGGAGTAGAAATGGAAGATGCACAGTTACAAAATAACTCTGTTCTCCTCAATCATGAATCCAGTGTGTAAACAGATCATCATAGTGGTCAGAAGCAAGAAGAGTAGCTTCTAAATAATGCTGGGATGTGTTCAGCAGGGTACACTGTACCGTAGCAAAACGTTTTGCAATGGAAAATGTGTGTTCTAATTGGACAGGTTCAGGCAGTACCACACCATTTCACTCCATGTCAAGACATTTACTCTCTACTAAACACCACCTTTGTACACTGAGAGTACAAAAACATTAGGAACACCTGCTCTTTCCATGACAGACTGGCCAGGTGAATCCAGGTGAAAACTATGACCCCTTATTGATGTCATTTGTTCAATCCACTTCAATCAGTGTAGGTGAAGGGGAGGAGACAGGTTAAAGAAGGATTTTTAAGCCTTGAGACAATTGAAACATGTATTATGTATGTGTACGTTCAGAGAGTGAATGGCACATATTGACCCTTTTTTAAATGTATTTTTTAGGGGGTAGATTAGCTTTAATATTGCAGATAGATTGTAGCTTTCATCAATCGAACATCTCTGGTGTTACGGCTTTCTAGGTGGGAAGGAGAGTCGGACCAAAATGCGGCGTGTAGATTGCGATCCATGTTTAATAAACAAACGTAAAACACGAATCAATTACAAACACTAGATAACAAAGAACGTAACAAAAACCGAAACAGCCTATACTGGTGTAAATAAACAGAGAACAAGGACATCAGGACACTTAGGACAATCACCCACGAAACACTCAAAGAATATGGCTGCCTAAATATGGTTCCCAATCAGAGACAACAATAAACACCTGCCTCTGATTGAGAACCACTTCAGACAGCCATAGACTTAACTAGAACACCCCACTAAGCTACAATCCCAATTACAAACACACCACATACAAAAACCCATGCCACACCCTGGCCTGACCAAATATATGAAATATACTTCGACCAGGGCGTGACAGAACCCCCCCCAAGGTGCGGACTCCCGGATGCACACCAAAAACTATAGGGGAGGGCGGGACGTGGACCCCACTCTATCAAAGTCTTAGTCCCTCCTCCTCGCGTCCTTGGATAGTCCACCCTCTCCTCCGACCATGGCCTAGTGGTCCTCACCCAGAACCCCACTGGACTGAAGGGCAGCTCGGGACTGAGGGGCAGCTCGGGACTGAGGGGCAGCTCGGGACTGAGGTGCAGCTCGGGACAGAGGGGTAGCTCGGCACTGAGAGGAAGCCCAGCACTGAGAGGAAGCTCAGGCAATGAGAGGAAGCTCAGGCAGGTAGTTGGATCTGGCAGATCCTGGCTAACTGGCGGATCTGGAAGAGTCTGGCTGACTGGCAGATCTGGAAGAGTCTGGCTGCCTGGCAGATCTGGAATAGTCTGGCTGACTGGCGGATCCTGGCTGACTGGCGGATCTGGAAGAGTCTGGCTGACTGGCGGATCCTGGCTGACTGGCGGATCTGGAAGACTCTGGCTGACTGGCGGATCTGGAAGAGTCTGGCAGATCTGGAAGAGTCTGGCTGACTTGCAGATCTGGAAGAGTCTGGCTGACTGGCGGATCTGGAAGAGTCTGGCTGACTGGCGGATCTGGAAGAGTCTGGCTGACTGGCGGATCTGGAAGAGTCTGGCTGACTGGCGGATCTGGAAGAGTCTGGCTGACTGGCGGATCTGGAAGAGTCTGGCGGATCTGGTAGATCTGGAAGAGTCTGGTTGACTGGCGGATCCTGACTGACTGGCGGATCTGGAAGAGTCTGGCTGACTGGCAGATCTGGAAGAGTCTGGCTGACTGGCAGATCTGGAAGAGTCTTGCAGATTGACAGCTCCTTGCAGAATGGCAGCTCTAGCTGCTCCATGCATACTGACAGCTCTGGCTGCTCCATGCATACTGACAGCTCTGGCTGCTCCATGCAGACCGGCAGCTCTGGCTGCTCCATGCAGACTAACAGCTCTGGCTGCTCCATGCTGACTGGCAGCTCTGGCTGCTCCATGCAGGCTGGCAGCTCTGGCTGCGCTGAACAGGCAGGAGACTCAGGCAGCGCTGTAGAGGCGGAAGGCTCTGGCAGCGCTGGACAGGCGGGAGACTCCGGCAGCGCTGTAGAGGAGAAAGGCTCTGACAGCGCTAAACAGGCGGGAGACTCCGGCAGCGCAGGAGAGGAGGATGGCTCTGACAGCGCTAAACAGGCGGGAGACTCCGACAGCGCAGGAGAGGAGGAAGGCTCTGGCAGCGCTGGAGAGGCGAGGCGCACTGTAGGTCTGATGCGTGGTGCTGGCACTGGTGGTATTGGGCCGAGGACACGCACAGGAAGCCTGGTGCCGGGAGCTTCCACCGGAGGACTGGTGGGTGTAGGTGGCACAGGATGGGCTAGACCATGAAGGCGTACTGGAGATCTTGAGAGCAGGGCTGGCACAGGACGTGCAAGGCTAGGGAGGTGCACAGGAGGCCTGGTGCGTGAGGCTGGCACAATCTTCACCAGCCGACTAACACGCACCTCAGGACGAGTATGAAGCGCTGACCCAGGTGCCATCAAATCAGCGACACGCTCCGTCGGGCGAATTCCATGCTTAAAGCACCAACACAGCGACTCCCTCATTTCTCTCTCCTCCAATTTCCCCATTAACTCCTTCACAGTCTCTGCTTCGCTCACCTCCAACACCGGCTCTGGTTCTGGTCTCCTCCTTGGCTCCTCACGATAAACAGGGGGAGTTGGCTCAGGTCTGACTCCTGACTCTGCCACACTCTCCCTGAGCCCCCCCCCCAAGGAATTTTTGGGTCTGACTCTCGGGCTTCCATCCGCGTCGCCGCGCTGCCTCTTCATACCGGCGCCTCTCTGCTTTCTTCGCCTCCAGTTCTTCCTTGGGGCGGCGATATTCTCCAGGCTGTTCACAGGGTCCTTCTCCGTCAAGGATCTCCTCCCAAGTCCATTTCTCCAAGTAATGCAGGCTCTCCCACTGTTGCTGCTGCTGCTTCTGTTGCTTCTCCTGCTGCTGCTGCTGCTGCTGCTGCTGCTGCTGCCTCTGTTGATTCTCCTTATTCCAGCGCCTCTCCACTTTCCCCGCTTCCAGGTCTTCCTTGGAGCAGCGATATTCTCCAGGCTTTGCCCAGGGTCCTTCTCCGTTTAGGATTTCCTCCCAAGTCCAGAAATCCTTATTTCGTATCTCCTGCTGCCGCTGTTGCTTCTCCTGCTGCTCCTGCCTGTTGACACGTCGCTTGGTCCTGTTGTGGTGGGTGATTCTGTTACGGCTTTCTAGGTGGGAAGGAGAGTCGGAACAAAATGTGGCGTGTAGATTGCAATCCATGCTTAATAAACAAACGTAAAACACGAATCAATTACAAAGCCTATATTGTTGTAAATAAACACAGAACAAGGACCTTAGGACAATCACCCACGAAACACTCAAAGAATATGGCTGCCTAAATATGGTTCCCAATCAGAGACAACGATAAACACCTGCCTCTGATTGAGAACCACTTCAGACAGCCATAGACTTAACTAGAACACCCCACTAAGCTACAATCCCAATACAAACACACCACATACAAAAACCCATGCCACACCCTGGCCTGACCAAATAAATGAAGACAAACACAAAATACTTTGACCAGGGCGTGACATCTGGAGAGACCTGAAAATAGCTGTACAGCGACGCTCCCCATCTAAGCTGACAGAGCTTAAGATGATCTGCAGAGAAGAATGGGAGAAACTCCCCAAATACAGGTGCGCCAAGCTTGTAGCGTCAAACCCAAGAAGACTCGACGATGAAATCACTGCCAAAGGTGCTTCAACAAAGTACTGAGTAAAGGGTCTAGGTATTCTTATGTAAATGTGATATTTCCAATTTTATTATGATACATTTTCAAGAATTTCTAAAAACATGTTTGTGCTTTGTCATTACGGGGTATTGTATGTAGAGATGGAGAGAAATGAAATGTATGGAGAGAAAAAAATAAAGGCTGTAAAGTAACAAAATGTGGAAAACGTCAAGGGGTTTGAAAACTTTCAGAATGAACTGTATTTTTGTTAGCTGCATGTGTGACATAACTCCACTAATGCTAAATTCAGCAACAACAAAAAAGAAACGTCCCTTTTTCAGGACCCGGTCTTTCAAAGATAATTCATAAAAATCCAAATAACTTCACAGATCTTCATTGTAAAGGGTTAAAACACTGTTTCCCATGTTTGTTCATTGATCCATAAACAATTAATGAACATGCACCTGTGGAACGGTCGTTAAGACACTAACAACTTACAGACAACTTACAGTAGGCAATTAAGGTCACAGTTATGAAAATTGTAGAAAGAGGCCTTTCTACTGACTCTGAAAAACACCAAAAGAAAGTGACTCAAACTGTGACTCCTCTGTGGCCATCAGTTGCATTAAGTACTGCAGTGTGTGAATAGAGATAAAAATGCATCACTAAACTTTGATGATCTTCATCAGATTGCACTCATAGGACTTCATGTTACACAATACATGTATGTTTTGTTCGATAAAGTTCATATTTATATCCCAAAATCTCAGTTTACATTGGCATGTTATGGTCAGAAATGCATTGCCTCAAACAGGGGCAGAACAACAGATTTGTACATAGTCAGCTCGGGGGTTTGAACTTGCAACCATCCGGTTACAAGTCCAACGCTCACACCACTAGGCTACCCTGCCGCCCCCATACAAGTGTTAAACATAAGAATAAAGATAAACTTCTCCTTAATGCAACCGCTGTGTCAGATTTCAAAAAGGCTTTATGGAGAAAGCACACTGCAATTATGTTAAGTCTGCACCTAGCCACAGAAACCCATAGTCATTTTCCAGCCAAGGATAGTGTCACAAAAGTCAGAAATAGCATTAAAATGAATCACCTACCTTTGATGATCTTCATCTGGTGGCACTCCCAGGTCTCCATGTTAGACAATAAATGTTTGTTTTGTTCGATAATGTCCCTCTTTATGACCAAATACCTCCGTTTTGTTTGCGCGTTTTGTCCAGTAATCCAAATGCTTAAGGCACGTGCACTAATAAGTCCAGACGAAAAGTTTTTAAAAAGTAAAATAAAAGTTAGTAGAAACATGCCACACGATGTTTAAAATCAATCCTCCGGTTGTTTTTGTCATAAATAATAAATAATATTTCAACCGGACAAAAGCTTTGTCAATAGGAAAGGAGAAACAAGAAAGGCACGTTCCTGATCAGGCGCATGGCTGATAAATGGACATTTCCACTGGCCACTGATTGAAAGTGCTGTATTTCCCTCATTTTTAAGAGCAAAAGCCTGAAACAATGCCTAAAGACTGGCCACATGTAGAGGAAGCCATAGAACTCGTGAACTGGGTCCTAAGTCTTTGTATGATGGATAGGCTTTCAATGGAAAAACAGCCTTTCAAAATAATAATACTTCCTGGTTGGATTTTCCTCAGGTTTTCGCCTGCCATATCATCAGTTCTGTTATACTCAGACATTATTTTAACAGTTTTGGAAATTTTAGAGTGTTTTCTATCCAAATCTACTAATTATATGCATATCCTATCTTCTGTGCCTGAGTATCAGGCAGTTTAATTTGGGCACGCTTTTCATCCAAAATTCTGAATGCTGCCCCCTACCCTAGTGACGTTAACCACAATTTATGTTGTATTATTTGTTCTTTCTCTTATGGTGGATTCAACTGAAATTGCAACCTTTCTATGGCTTGTTTAAAAATATAAATATTTTGGAGATGATTTCATATTCAAATAACCGAAAGTGAGAGGTTGTAATCTGAATAAAGGGAAAGGGCCATTCTTGAACATGGGGCGAGACAGTTTTACTAATCTGCTATAGAACCGGTTTTAAGTAGAACTTCTGTATGACTGACGCCTTTAGTGAGAGGTTGTAATCTGAATAAAGGGAAAGGGCCATTCTTGAACATGGGGTGAGACAGTTTTACTAATCTGCTATAGAACCAGTTAAGTAGAACTTCTGTATGACTGACGCCTTTAGTGAGAGGTTGTAATCTGAATAAAGGGAAAGGGCCATTCTTGAACATGGGGTGAGACAGTTTTACTAATCTGCTATAGAACCAGTTTTAAGTAGAACTTCTGTATGACTGACGCCTTTAGTGAGAGGTTGTAATCTGAATAAAGGGAAAGGGCCATTCTTGAACATGGGGTGAGACAGTTTTACTAATCTGCTATAGAACCAGTTTTAAGTAGAACTTCTGTATGACTGACGCCTTTAGTGAGAGGTTTAATGCTTTAATATTTAATGATTTCTGCCCTCGGAATACATATTCATTATTTAAATAGGCCCGTTTAATTATGTCTGGCTTGCTGTTCCAAATACAATTGAATATGTTTTGCTCATATAATTGAAAAAAAACAGGCAAGACCATAAGCAAATATGTAAACTGGGATATGACTAAAGAGTTAATCAGGGTGATTTTCCCACAAATATATTTACCTTTCCATGGTAGCAAGATCTTATCTACTTTTGCTAACTTTCTGATAAAATGTATTGTAGTGAGAACATTTCTTTCTTTCGGGATATGTATACCGAGTATGTCCACATCACCGTCAGACCATTTTGTTGGTAAACTACACGGTAATGTAAAAGTTGTATTTTTCTGTGATCCCATATGTAATATAGAACACAATTTGGTTGTAATCCAGAGAGGTTAGAAAAAGTATCTACATCCTCTATGATGCTGTGGAGGGATCCAAGTTGTGGATTTCAAAGAAAACATGAATTATCAGCGTACAATGACTTCTTTGTTTTTAAGCTCTGGATTTCTAACACCTTGATATTATTGTTGGATCTGATTTTAATAGCTAACATTTCATGGCCATAATAAATAATATTATTTTACACATAGGGTTACTATACATAACTTTAACCCATTTTATAAGAGATTCTCCAAAATTGAAATATTCCAGGCATTTATATATATCAATTCCAGTCGTACTTAATCAAAAGCCTTTTCAAAGTCAGCTATGAATACCAGGCCTGATTTCCCAGATGTTCATAGTCTGTCTGAATAGGATGAATAATATTCGACAATACCTTTTTAATTTTATGCATTTTGCTTGAATTTTTGCATCACAACATTGAAGTGGAAGGGGACTCCACTTTTTTCAATGGACTGGGTCTTCATATTTACCACTTGCATACTGTTTCAGTAATAGCGGCAGGTAGCCTCGTGGTTAGAGCGTTAGACTAGTAACTGAAAGGATGCGAGATTGAATCCCTGAGCTGACAAGGTAAAAATCTGTTGTTCTGCCTCTGAACAAGGCAGTTAACCCACTGTTCCTAGGCTGTCATTGAAAATAAGAATTTGTTAACTGACTTGCCTAGTTAAATAAAAGGTAAAATATATATAATGAAATCAGGCCTTCTTGTCGAGTATCTGATAATCTACCATTTTTATAGGTGTGCTACATGCTAATAAGTCCTCTTGAGTATTTCAAAAAATGTTTTGTATACCTCCACTGATATGCCATCCAGCCCTGGAATTTTCCAGACTTAAAGGCTTTAATTGCATCAAGACGTTCCTCCTCTGTAATTTGGCCTTCACATGAGTCTTTCTACACAGCTGTTAATTGTACATTATTAATAGAAAAATAATCCATACAATTAACTTCGGTTAGTGGAGATGGAGGAGACTGAAACTAAAACATATGCTTTAAGTACTTTGCTTCCTCTTTCAAAATATGGTTTGATGAATCATGGGTGACTCCGTCATTTGTAACAAGTTCCAGTCAATAATATTTGGTAGAAATTCTATGTTGAAGATGAAAAAATTATTTGGTGCATTTTTTCCAATATTCCATCCAGTTCGCTTTACTTGTATAATATATATAAATTAGATTTTTCTGGAATAAGTTCCTCCATTTATTTTAGTTTTTATTTTAACTAACTTATGTGCCTCTATGGTACACATTGACACCTTATAGAGTCCATGCCCTGACAAATTGAGGCTGTTTTGAGGGCAAAAGGGGGTGCAACTCAATATTAGGAATGTGTTCCTAATGTTTTGTACACTCAGTGTATATTGTGGTGCTATTTACCTTTGGAATACTTCCACACTATGGTAGGGACGGGGTATCCCTCTGCAGAGCAGTTGAGGATCACTGCTTTCCCATAGATGCCATCCTGGTCCTTGGGCTGCACCACAAATTTGGGAGGGACTGGTTAGGAGAGGAACAGAAAAAAAGGTAATTGATTATTGTATAACTTTATTTAACTAGGCAAGTCAGTTAAGAACAAATTCTTATTTACAATGACGGCCTACCCTGGGCAAACCCGGATGACGCTGGGCCAATTGTCTACCTCCCTATGGGACTCCCAATCACGGCCGGATGTGATGCAGCCTGGATTAACACTGGTTATACTGTTATGGTGTTTTAGTTTGAGTTTGTAATACCTTGTGGCTTAAATAGTGGAAATTAGAAATTATATATTTTCACACTAAGTGTAAGAAAAACAAAAGGAGCCAACGTAGATTAGCATATTAGCAGGGTTGGGGTCCATTCCATTTTAATTCCAGTCAATTCATGAAGTAAACAATATTCAACAAATTCAAATTTGTTCCACATTGAAAAGCATCGAAGATAATTACAATTTCAGTTTCCTTTGTGAATTGAATGGAATTGAAATGGAATTAACCCCAACCATGCATATTAGCCTTCAGTAGTGGAATAAGTGGCATCTCACATCACGACATTAAAATACAATTAAGGTAATCGCTGCTATTGGGATTACATGCTGACCAGAGCAAAAGCGTCGCGTGCTCGAGTGTTGCAAAATTATCACATACATGTTATTCAATCATTGCACCCACACTGCTCATGCGCGTCAGCATAGCCTGGTGCTAAAATAGAATTTGGTTCTATTTCTGATGCTTAACGCGCTGCAAGTCCTGCCTTAAAGGTGTTTGGGGTCAGCCAGGATGTTCTGGAGAGGGTGTACAGCAGCTTGGTGGAGAGCATCCTCACGTTCAATATGACAGTCTGGTAATCTGAGCATGAGGAGCAAAAACAAACTGACCAGAATAGTAAACACAGCCAGCATAGTAATTGGTCGACCACAGTCACATTTGAACATTCTGTTCCACAAGGCAACCAAAAAGAAGGCACTGGCTGTCATTGGCGACCCCCCCGACCCTCTACACCCTCAGATTGAGAGGCTTCCCTCTGGCCAGCACTTCAGAATGCCCATGACCAAGAAGAACATGTTCAAACATGAATTCGTTCCTTGTGCTGTTGGACTACTAAATGCAAAGTCAATTGTATCGGTATACAGTTGACGTCGGGAGTTTACATACACCTTTGCCAAATACATTTAAACTCAGTTTTTCACAATTCCTGAAACGTAATCCTAGTAAAAAATCCCTGTTTTAGGTCAGTTAGGATCCCCACATTATTTTAAGAATGTGAAATGTCAGAATCGTAGTAAAAATAATGATTTATTTCAGCTTTTATGTCTTTCATCACATTCCCAGTGGGTCAGAAGTTTACACACACTCAATTAGTATTTGGTAGCATTGACTTTAAATTGTTTAACTTGGGTCAAACGTTTCGGATAGCCTTCCACAAGCTTCCCACATTAAGTTGGGTGAATTTTGGCCCATTCCTCCGGACAGACCTGGTGTAACTGAGTCAGGTATGTAGGCCTCCTTGCTCCTTGCTCAGTTCTGCCCACACATGTTCTATAGGATTGATGTCAGGGCTTTGGGACAGCCACTCCAATACCTTGACTTTGTTGTCCTTAAGCCATTTTGCCACAACTTGGAAGTATGCTTGGGGTCATTGTCCATTTGCAAGACCCATTTGCAACCAAGCTTTAACTTCCTGACTGATGTCTTGAGATGTTGCTTCAATATATTGACATAATTTTCTTTCCTCATGAAGCCATTTAGTTTGTGAAGTGCACCAGTCCCTCCTGCAGCAAAGCACCCCCACAACATGATGCTGCCACCCCCGTGTTTTACGGTTGGGATGGTGTTCTTCGGCTTGCAAGCCTCCCCCTTTTTCCTCCAAACATAACGATGGTCATTATGGCCAAACAGTTCCATTTTTGTTTCATCAGACGAGAGGACATTTCTCCAAAAAGTACGATCTTTGTCCCCATGTGCAGTTGCAAACCGTAGTCTGGCTTTTTATGGCGGTTTTGGAGCAGTGGCTTCTTCCTTGCTGAGCGGACTTTCAGGTTATGTCGATATAGGACTTGTTTGTACTGTGGATATAGATACTTTTGTACCGGTTTCCTCCAGCATCTTTATGAGGTCCTTTGCTGTTGTTCTGGGATTGATTTTCAGTTCTCGCACCAAATTATGTTCATCTCTAGGAGACAGAACGCGTCTCTTTCCTGAGCGGTATGACGGCTGCGTACTATTGTTTGTACAGATGAACGTGGTACTTTCAGGCGTTTGGAAATTGCTCCCAAGGATGAACCAGACTTGTGGAGGTATTCCGTTTTAGTTTTTTGAGGTCTTGGCTGATTTCTTTTGATTTTCCCATGATGTCAAGCAAAGAGGCACTGAGTTTGAAAGTAGGCCTTGAAATACATCCACAGGTTCACCTCCAATTGACTCAAATGATGTCAATTAGCCTATCAGAAGCTTCTAAAGCCATGACATCATTTTCTGGAATTTTCCAAGCTGTTTAGAGGCACAGTCAACTTCGTGTATGTAAACTTCTGACCCACTGGAATTGTGATACCGTGAATGAAGTGTGAAGTGAAATAATCTGTCTGTAAACAATTGTTGGAAATATTACTTGTATCATGCACAAAGTAAATGTCCTAACTGACTTGCCAAAACTATAGTTTGTTAACAAGAAATGTTTGGAGTGGTTGAAAAACAAGTTTAATGACTCCAACCTAAGTTGATGTTAACTTCCGACTTCGACTGTATCTAGTGCATGAATGTATTACTGTCTTCTATGTTTTTAGTGTATGCAACATGATGGACTGACTGGTTTAAATGTGCATGATGTGAGAATGTGATTATTTTAATGAAGGTGATGTCGAAGAAAAATGTCCATCCTGGATGGACAATAAAGTTGTATTCTATTCTATTACATTCTATTCAATATCCTCATTGTTTTTTAGGAGCATACACCCAAAGCCATCTCCTCGTAGATTTTTAGGAGCATATACCCACATGGGCGATTAAAAGATTAACTGAGGTCCACCCTCCAGTCAGTTGTGGTAACGCACCTTAAAGTAGGTTGCCAACCGCCATATGAAGTCCAAAGAAGAAGAAGCAGCTTGAAGGAAGGAGGAGAGATGACTAGAAACAAATTTGGTTTTACTGTTTTATCTGTGGATTAATTGTCTGAGTAAAGGACCTTGTGAATTTCAGGTAAAATAACAACCCAAAGTTTATATCCCAGGACAAATTAGCTAGCAACAGCAAATTAATATAATTGGTTCAGAGCTTTTTCTGTTTTGATATTTCAACTTGCGTGTCCTGATCGCTACTGGTGTGGGTGGACAAAATCAACCTGCGTGTCCTGATCGCTACTGGTGTGGGTGGACAAAATCAACTACTGGTGTGGGTGGACAAAATCAACCGTGTCCTGATGTCTACTGGTGTGGGTGGACAAAATCAACCTGTGTGTCCTGATACTACTGGTGTGGGTGGACAAAATCAACCTGTGTGTCCTGATCACTACTGGTGTGGGTGGACAAAATCAACCTGCGTGTCCTGATCGCTACTGGTGTGGGTGGACAAAATCAACCTGTGTGTCCTGATCGCTACTGGTGTGGGTGGACAAAATCAACCTGTGTGTCCTGATCACTACTGGTGTGGGTGGACAAAATCAACCTGCGTGTCCTGATCACTACTGGTGTGGGTGGACAAAATCAACTTGCGTGTCCTGATCGCTACTGGTGTGGGTGGACAAAATCAACCTGCGTGTCCTGATCGCTACTGGTGTGGGTGGACAAAATCAACCTGCGTGTCCTGATCGCTACTGGTGTGGGTGGACAAAATCAACCTGTGTGTCCTGACTGGTGTGGGTCGCTACTGGTGTGGGTGGACAAAATCAACCTGCGTGTCCTGACTACTGGTGTGGGTGGACAAAATCAACCTGCGTGTCCTGATCGCTACTGGTGTGGGTGGACAAAATCAACCTGCGTGTCCTGATCGCTACTGGTGTGGGTGGACAAAATCAACCTGCGTGTCCTGATCGCTACTGGTGTGGGTGGACAAAATCAACCTGCGTGTCCTGATCACTACTGGTGTGGGTGGACAAAATCAATGCGTGTCCTGATCGCTACTGGTGTGGGTGGACAAAATCAACTTGCGTGTCCTGATCGCTACTGGTGTGGGTGGACAAAATCAACCTGCGTGTCCTGATCGCTACTGGTGTGGGTGGACAAAAAATCAACTGGTGTGGGTGCGTGTCCTGATCGCTACTGGTGTGGGTGGACAAAATCAACCTGCGTGTCCTGATCACTACTGGTGTGGGTGGACAAAATCAACTTGCGTGTCCTGATCGCTACTGGTGTGGGTGGACAAAATCAACTTGCGTGTCCTGATCGCTACTGGTGTGGGTGGACAAAATCAACCTGCGTGTCCTGATCGCTACTGGTGTGGGTGGACAAAATCAACTTGCGTGTCCTGATCGCTACTGGTGTGGGTGGACAAAATCAACCTGCGTGTCCTGATCGCTACTGGTGTGGGTGGACAAAATCAACCTGCGTGTCCTGATCGCTACTGGTGTGGGTGGACAAAATCAACCTGCGTGTCCTGATCGCTACTGGTGTGGGTGGACAAAATCAACCTGTGTGTCCTGATCACTACTGGTGTGGGTGGACAAAATCAACTTGCGTGTTCTGATCACTACTGGTGTGGGTGGACAAAATCAACTTGCGTGAGATAGCGCACGTGGACGCACTCGTTCGCACACGTTTGTGCGGTCTGGTCAGCATGTTAGGGTTATATTTTGTTTAAGCATATAGTTTTGCCAGGTTTTCCTGTGCTATACCAAACATACTGTAAAGGCCTAGTGGTAGGTTGATTTGGATTCATTACAGCTGTAGGGGAACATATGAAGAGAGTTGTACCTAGATACTTGCAAAACTGCCAAATACCTTCTAGACTCATATCTTTGAGTAGGGTCAAGCCCTCTCGCCACTTTTCCCCATCCCCACCCTCCCTCTCTCCCCTATTCACCATTCTCCACCCCCCCCACCCCCCTTTCTCCCTCCCCTCCTCACTCACCCCTGACAATTAGCTGACTCTGGTGTTCCACGATGGCGGCCTGGTTGCGTGCAATGCAGGTGTAGTTGCCATTGTGCAGGAGAGACAGGTTGGAGATACGCAGGGAGCTGGTGAAGTCTATGTTGTCAATGGTTACACTCAGGCTGGCCGGGATTGGCTGACCGTCCTTCTGCCATGTGATGAAGACAGGCTGGTCACCTGACATCACCACACATGGAATGAACACACGCTGTCCGATGGAGAAACGAGGGAACTCGAAGGGATGGATGGTGGGAGGAACTATGGGAGAGAGAGAGGTTGAGTTAAGGCAAGCATATTTATGTCTCTAAAAGCAAGGATTCAACTCAGTTCTATTTATGCACCATTGTAAGTTTAGCAGGTACCATCCTGTGAAACCCCTGTGAAAAGATGTCCCTAATCAACCACCATCACATTCAGTCCATCACCTTATTAATAGCATGTTTTAACACAGTGGAGATGCAAGTGAGAGAGAGAGAAACTGATTATATTTCCCATTGTGGGGGAGGCAGAATTCTCACTGAAATAACACGAATATGCCTGACTGCATGAGCATGGATGTGCTCTCCCTCTCTGGGGACACTGTAGACATCGTGAGAAACAGATGCTTTGGAGAATTAATGATTTAAAATAACATTGGAATAAGCAGCACTTCAGCGCTTATTTAATTCACAACAAAGTAGGCATAATGGGCTCCTGGGGATTCCCTCTCCTCAGCCTCGGAATGCTAAGCAGCCAAGAGGCAAATTAGGCAGAGTGGGAATGACAGTGTTCCCAGCTTTGTCTAGGGCCGTAGCCAGTGTGATTCCCCCCGCCTTGCACACTCGTTAACATGTAAATCACCAACAGTGTCACCAGCACTGTGACACCATCATACTTTTTCCTCCATGCTTCACAGTGGGAACCACACATATGGACATCATCCGTTCACTTACTCTATGTCTCACAAAAACACGACAACTCTCAAACTTGTACTCATCCGACCAAAGGACAGATTTCCTTTTTTCTAAGAACAGATTCTTAGTTTACAATGACAGCTTACCCCGGCCAAACCCTCCCCTAACCCAGACGGCGCTGGGCCAATTGTGCACCACCCTATGGGACTCCCGATCACAGCCAGATGTGACACAGTCCAGGATCAAACCAGGGTCTGTAGTGACGCCTCTAGCACTGAAAAGCAGTGCCTTAGACCGCTGCACCACACGGGAGCTTGGCCCATGCGAGTCTCTTCTTCTTATTGGTATCCTTTCGTAGCGCTTTCCTTGCAGCAATTTGACCATGAAGGCCTGATTCACGCAGTCTCTTCTGAACAGTAGATGTTGAGATGTGTCTGTTACTTGAACTCTGTGAAGCATTTATTTGGCCTGCAATCTGAGGTGCAGTTAACTCTAATGAACTTATCCTCTGCAGCAGAGGTAACTCTGGGTCTTCCTTTCCTGTGGCGGTCCTCATGAAAGCCAGTTTCATCATAGCACTTGATGGTTTTTGCAACTGCACTGTAAATTTTCCGGATTGACTGACATTCATGTCTTAAAGAAATGACGGACTGTCATTTCTCTTTGCTTATTTGAGCTGTTCTAGCCATAATATGAACTTTGTCTTCTTCCAAATAGGGCTATCTTCTGTATACCACCCCTACCTTGTCACAACACAACTGAAACGCAAGGCACACCTGCTAATTGAAATGCATTCCAGGTGACTACCTCATGAAGTTGGTTGAGAGAATGCCATGAGTGTGCAAAGCTGACATCAAGGCAAAGGGTGGCTACATTGAAGAATCTCAAATATAAAATATACAGTGTTATTTCATAGTTTGATGTCTTCACTATTTTTCTACGATGTAGTAAATAGTATACATTTAATAAAACAATGGAATGAGTAGGTGTGTCCAGACTTTTGACTGGTACTGTAGCTCTAGGTTGTGGAGCCCTACGTTATATGTTTATTAACTGAGTCTGGCAGAGTGAGACCAGGTTTGAGTGCGTACTGTACCTTTCACACTGATGTGCACACTTTGGCTGGTGGAGAGAGAAGGTGAGACCAGCACGCTACATGTGTACTCTCCCTCATCCACATCCTTCTGTACATCATACAGCTTTAGCGTGCCATTGTTCTCAAACGCCCGCTGCCGGTGGTTATAGGGGAGCAGGTTGGCATCCTTGTGCCACTTGATGGAGTAGTACGGGTAGCCAATGACGCGGCAGTGGATATACATGTCCCGCCCAGCAATGGCAGTGAGGTTTTTCATTGGTCGTATGCTGGCAGGCCCTTAAAGGAGACAGAAGAGAAATACCTCTCTTAAAATGATTTTGAGGCTAAGAAATATGGAACTTTAGAAGTGTGAGATGTTGATGTGTCAAAAACCATGGATGCAGACAGTGATTCATTCTGAAAGACAAAGGAAACATTTACTGGGGATTGTAACATATTAAAACAATATCTTACTGTGGATAATAGATTAGTATAATATCAACACCTCTTTTCCCTGTAATTAGTAAATAAAGAGCAAGAATGTACATTAAAAAACTATTTACAAAAATAAATACTTCTCTATTATAAAGCAGTGCTCATTTATGTAAATTCTTGCCATTTATTTCCTATAATAGTCTTATGGAATAATAGCAATATAAAATCACCTCGTCCTGAGACATATCCGTAGCTGAGTGCTCCAGAGGGGGTTTACCTACCTTTCAATTTTAATCTCTCTGAGTTGAAGTGAATATTATTATACTGTTCTAGCACCTGCTAGACGCCAGCCATGATTGCGTTTGACAAGCTATAGACAATGTTCCCACTCATGAACCTATTATCAAAACTATTACTCATGTTCCCCCTGCTCTCTCTTTCACACTGCTGGAAAACCCACAGCATATATAACAAATATGACTCCATAATACAGCCCCTATCAGGGATACTGGCTGACTATAAGTATATTTGACATACTGTAGATCAGTGTTTCCCAACCCTGGTCTTCCAGTACCCGCAACAGCACACATTTATGTTGTAGCCCTGGACAAACACACTTCATTCAGCTCAATGAGGACCTGATGATTAGTTGACAAGTTGAATCAGGTGTACTTGTCCAGCGTTTCAATAAAAATTTGTACTGTTGGGGGTACTCGAGGACCAGGGTGGGGAAACACTGTACTGATCTACAGTTGGATACTGTAGCTCGATACAGAGCCTTCAGAAAGTATTTACACCCCTTGACTTTTTCCACATTTTGTTGTTACAAAGTGGGATTAAAATGGATTTAATTGTAATTTTTTCTTCACGTTCTAGAAATTCTAACATTTGTAAAACATTTATGAAAATCATACACTTACAGTGCCTTGCGAAAGTATTCGGCCCCCTTGAACTTTGCGACCTTTTGCCACATTTCAGGCTTCAAACATAAAGATATGAAACTATTTTTTTTGTGAAGAATCAACAACGAGTGGGACACAATCATGAAGTGGAACGACATTTATTGGATATTTCAAACTTTTTTAACAAATCAAAAACTGAAAAATTGGGCATGCAAAATTATTCAGCCCCCTTAAGTTAATACTTTGTAGCGCCACCTTTTGCTGCGATTACAGCTGTAAGTCGCTTGGGGTATGTCTCTATCAGTTTTGCACATCGAGAGACTGAAATTTTTTCCCATTCCTCCTTGCAAAACAGCTTGAGCTCAGTGAGGTTGGATGTAGAGCATTTGTGAACAGCAGTTTTCAGTTCTTTCCACAGATTCTCGATTGGATTCAGGTCTGGACTTTGACTTGGCCATTCTAACACCTGGATATGTTTATTTTTGAACCATTCCATTGTAGATTTTGCTTTATGTTTTGGATCATTGTCTTGTTGGAAGACAAATCTCTGTCCCAGTCTCAGGTCTTTTGCAGACTCCATCAAGTTTTCTTCCAGAATGGTCCTGTATTTGGCTCCATCCATCTTCCCATCAATTTTAACCATCTTCCCTGTCCCTGCTGAAGAAAAGCAGGCCCAAACCATGATGCTGCCACCACCATGTTTGACAGTGGGGATGGTGTGGTCAGGGTGATGAGCTGTGTTGCTTTTACGCCAAACATAACGTTTTGCATTGTTGCCAAGAAGTTCAATTTTGGTTTCATCTGACCAGAGCACCTTCTTCCACATGTTTGGTGTGTCTCCCAGGTGGCTTGTGGCAAACTTTAAACAACACTTTTTATGGATATCTTTAAGAAATGGCTTTCTTCTTGCCACTCTTCCATAAAGGCCAGATTTGTGCAATATACGACTGATTGTTGTCCTATGGACAGAGTCTCCCACCTCAGCTGTAGATCTCTGCAGTTCATCCAGAGTGATCATGGGCCTCTTGGCTGCATCTCTGATCAGTCTTCTCCTTGTATGAGCTGAAAGTTTAGAGGGACGGCCAGGTCTTGGTAGATTTGCAGTGGTCTGATACTCCTTCCATTTCAATATTATCGCTTGCACAGTGCTCCTTGGGATGTTTAAAGCTTGGGAAATCTTTTTGTATCCAAATCCGGCTTTAAACTTCTTCACAACAGTATCTCGGACCTGCCTGGTGTGTTCCTTGTTCTTCATGATGCTTTCTGCGCTTTTAACGGACCTCTGAGACTATCACAGTGCAGGTGCATTTATACGGAGACTTGATTACACACAGGTGGATTGTATTTATCATCATTAGTCATTTAGGTCAACATTGGATCATTCAGAGATCCTCACTGAACTTCTGGAGAGAGTTTGCTGCACTGAAAGTAAAGGGGCTGAATAATTTTGCACGCCCAATTTTTCAGTTTTTGATTTGTTAAAAAAGTTTGAAATATCCAATAAATGTCGTTCCACTTCATGATTGTGTCCCACTTGTTGTTGATTCTTCACAAAAAAATACAGTTTTATATGTTTATGTTTGAAGCCTGAAATGTGGCAAAAGGTCGCAAAGTTCAAGGGGGCCGAATACTTTCGCAAGGCACTGTATATATCTTGATTAGATAAGTATTGAAGAGTCAATACATGTTAGAGTCCCCTTCGCAAATGATTACAGCTGTGAGTATTTTTGGCTAAGTCTCAAAGAGCTTTCCACACCTGGATTGTGCAACATTTGCCCATTATTATTTTCATAAGTCTTCAAGCTTTTGAAATAAATAAATTCTCCCC
The DNA here is from genome assembly GCF_036934945.1 of Oncorhynchus masou masou. Classification (NCBI taxonomy): domain Eukaryota; kingdom Metazoa; phylum Chordata; class Actinopteri; order Salmoniformes; family Salmonidae; genus Oncorhynchus; species Oncorhynchus masou. The sequence continues at coordinate 64,162,906 of NC_088223.1, forward strand.
AATTCCGTGATATCCAATTACAATCTTGTCTCATCCTTGCAACTCCCCAATGCGCTCAGGAGAGGCAAAGGTCAAGTCATGCGTCTTCTGAAACATGACTTGCTAAGCCATGCTTCTTCGCACCTGCTCGCTTAACCCGGAAGCCTGCTGCACCAACGTGTCGGAGGAAACACAGTTACAACTGTAGTCAGCCTGCAGGCGCCCAGCCCCCCACAAGGAGTCGCTAGAGCTCGATGAGCTAAGTAAAGCCCCCCCAACCTTCCCCTAACCTGAATGAGGCTGGGCCAATTGTGAACTGCCCTATGGGAGTCCCGGTCAAGACCGGATGTGACACAGCCTGGGATCGAACACCAGGATGTAGTGATGCCGTGACACTGTGATGCAGTGCCTTGGACTGCTGCGCTACTCGGGAGGCATAGCCCATCTTTCTGATGCTGTATGGTCAAAAATAATATGGTATTGTTGCCACCTGTAGTATTGAATGCAAGGGAAGCCATCAACCATTTGGCCTCCCATCATAAAAAAAATACAAAAACAGCCAATCAGCGTAGCACTAAACTGATTGAGCTCAACTGAATGTTCCTGGCGCACCAACAAAAAAAAGTGTCAATGGAAACCAGCTTGGATTTGGCTTCACAACAATCACATCACATCAAGCCAAAAGTAATTTGACAGAAATAAACTTGAATTGTTGCATCTCATTGTGTTGTTGTCCTCCGGCGGCTAGTTAGCCAACTAGCTAAAATTGTCCCTTTCCTAAATTAGCCATGGATGGAGATAAGGATTTGGACTTGTGGTTTTACTTAATTCTCTGTACTGGCCAAGTATTATAACGATGATTCTGATCCAACTGTAAATTCATACATGGTGCCTCTGGCCTGAGAGGATGGAAGTACAATATGTAGCTAGATGTAGTAGGCTAATGTTAACTAACTGGCTAATTGTTGCCCATGAAAGGAAGTTTTGCTAGCGAGCATGCATTTTAACCAGGTAGTCTAAGACAACAAACTGCAACATGAAAGAGAAGAGGATGGCATTGGCGTTTCTCTACAAGTAGGGTGAGTCAACAAGGTTCTTCTACACGCAGACACACACACAAACAAACACAAATCAGTACTATAGACAGCCACATGATATTTAGCTTACATTGAGTGGACTAAATTGTTTTGGCAATATTTTAGTTGTCACTGTATTAGACTAAGCAGAGGTGATTTGATGATGTTGAAATGTTGAAGTTGAAATGGTGCTGGGATAGTGGAGGCAGCTCCTGTTTTCATGCCACTTGCGGAAACTCTCCAGTGTTCTAAATCAATAGTTGGTTAGTAGTCCGAAAAGTTCGGAAACATTACATTGATTGAACATGCTATAGTTAATGTAACTGTTTGTTACATGCAATATCCTTTGCTGACACCAACGGACAGATGTTGCTCTCCAGTTTTGTGATGAAACAAAGGTGTGATTGAATTTATTCTGCCACTGTGTCCTATTTTCTTGGCCGTAGGCCTATAAATATATCACAGTGGCAAGGCATTTGAACTAACAAGTTCATTGTGCAAAAAACACAATTATCACAAGACTGGTTGTAATATGGCCATTGTTTTTCGGCTTGGTTTTCCCAGTTATTTTACCCACGCACTGCTACTGCCAGCAAATGAGTTAGGAAGGACACCTGCATCTTTGTAGTGATTGGGTGTATTGATACACCATCCAAAGAGTAATTCATAACTTCCACATGCTCAAATGGATATTCAATGTCTGTTTTTTTTTACCCATCTGCCAATAGGTGCCCGCCCTTCTTTATGAAGCATTATAAATCCTCCCTGGTCTTTGTGGTTAAATCTGCTCAACTGAGGGACCTTAGAGATTATTGTATGTGTGGGGTATAGAGATGAGGTCGTCATTCAAAAATCATGTTAAACACTATTATTGTACACAGAGTGAGTCCATGCAACTTGTTATGTGACTCGTTTAGCAAATTATTACTCCTGAACTTGTTTAGGCTTGCCGTAACAAATGGATTGAATACTTATTGACTCAAGACATTTCAGCTCTTCATTTTTTATCAATTTGCATAAATTTTTCAAACATAATTCCACTTTGACATTATGGGGTATTGTGGGTAGGCAAAAACAACAACAATGTAATCCATTTTAAATTAAGGCTGTAACACAACAAAATGTGGAAAATGTCAAGTGGTGTGAATACTTTGAAGGCACTGTCGAATAGAAGACAGTTTAACTATGTGGTGGTGTGCACCTCTAGTGCATTGCACAGGCATCCACGCTGACTCTCTCTTTAGCACGATTAAGGAGCCAACGATGCGAGAAACAGTCATTACACTATCTCCACAATGGCACCTGTGGAGATTTATCTTCTATGCTTGGCTGCATTCAGTGCTGTGCTCTGCGCTAGGCTAGCTAGCCTACTGACCTGGAGACTTTAACATTCCTTCACTAAGCCCAAGCTAAAGCTGCAACATGGTGATTTCCAGTAGGGTTGTCATGATACCAATATTGAGTTCCTAGGATACCTAATAATTATAAGAATTTGTTCTAAACTGACTTGCATAGTTAAATAAAGGTCAAATTAAAGAAATTAAAAACTGTGGCAAAAAGGAAAACACAAAGCAGACTAAACTCTTTGGTCCTTTAAAAACCTACTCTATGTAAAATATTGTGTGCTATAGCCTGGAAACGAAACATGATTCTAGTTGACAACATAAGGTTGCTTGTTTCCAACATCAAGACTGTTTTCCTTCATGTTTTGTTTCCTTGCCACGATGCCTCTGAATATCGCGATACTGGTATCGTGACAACTCTACTTTCCATGGGGCAAACCATCAAAAGGAGTTATTCAATCTGTAACACAGGCCATAGGCCTATCCTTCTCTGTTAGGAATTAGCATTAAGTAGAGGATGGGGGGCCTGGAGTCTCTAGATAGACCCCCAGAAACCATGGTGACAGTCAGTCCTACAGTAGCTGGCTTCAAAGCTGCTTGGCACCTCCCTGCTGAGTGTAGATTGCTCCTCAGTCATATGCTAGTGCAAGTGTAAATCAACTTAATGGTGTCCCAATATCAAGCCATCAGCGGGTGTTAGATAGCGGTAACGTCTCTAATGCCCTGACAGCAGAGAGTGATGATCGCAGCACTATACGAGCCCCTAGGATAATTTGCCATGTTCTGAATAGGAAATGAAAGCAAAGGGAGAAAAGACAGAGGAACTAGTTGACACAAAGAGACCCACATCGACACAGACAGGACGACAGATGGGGAAAACAGACCAGATAGAACACACACCCAGACAAAGACACACACGTACACAAACGCAGACACACGTAAACCTCTTTGTGATGACATACGTAAACAATACAAGGAAAGAAATAAGCAAATGGTGCACAACTAACACAGCACACACAGAAAACACACACACAACCAACATAGAGACCCTGGAAAGAGCTCAAAAGAGGTTATTCTGGCACACTCAAAGGAGCTTAGCAAAAAAAAACATGGATCAGGAAAAACAACAACAAATTAATTCATAAACATGTGTAAAATGTAATTGTTTTGGAGGAGCTGATCTGACAAGCACCTCTTACGTTTATTCGCGCCTGGTAGGAGACTGCCCCGGCCGAATTGTTGCAGATGCACCGGTAGACACCCCCGTCCGGCCCCGTGGTCTGGCTGATGTTCAGGTGGCTGACCACATGGCCCTCCTGGCTGGTGAAGTGGCCGATGCGGTGGCGGGAGTCCCTGATCACCGGCTCGTCGTCCAGCGTCCACGTCACCCTGGGCTCCGGAGTGCCTTTCACCGTGCAGAACAGTGAAACAAACTCGTTGGTTCCAAACACTTTCTCACTGAAGGAGGAGATGATCTTGGGCGTGCCATCTGGAGAGAAGTGGAGAGGGAGACAAGATGGGAGGTGGGTTAGCGCTAAAGGTGTTTCTTCTAGTAGATGGGAGGAGGGTTAGGGCTAAAGGTGTTTCTTCTGGTAGATGGGAGGTGGGTTAGGGCTAAAGGTGTTTCTCCTAGTAGATGGGAGGTGGGTTAGAGCTTAAAGTGTTATAGTAGATGGGAGGTGGGTTAGAGCTAAAGGTGTATATTCTAGTAGATGGGAGGTGGATTAGAGCTAAAGGTTTTTCTTCTGGTAGATGGGAGTTGGGTAAGAGCTAAAGGTTTATGTTCTAGTAGATGGGAGGTGGATTAGAGCTAAAGGTTTTTCTTCTAGTACAGTGGTTCCCAACCAGGGGTACCAGGCCTTGGTACTGTGTGTATCAAGAACGGTCTACCACATAAAGGACATCCAGCCAACTTGACAGTATTGTTGGAAGCATTGGAGTCAACATGGGCCAGCATCCCTTTGGAACGCTTTCGACACCTCGTAGAGTCCATGCCCCAAGAAATTGAGGCTGTTCTGAGGGCAAAAGTGGGTGCAACTCAATATTAGGAAGGTATCCCCAATATTTTGTACACTTTGTGTATGTCAGTCTCATGAAGACTACATAACTGGTAGTGTACAAGCTAAACCTTTAATAACAAGGTACAAGATAAGACATGAACTGACATGACACTTTCTCAGATGGGTGGCCTTACAAAAACTCACTCAAGGCCACGCCTCCAACAAGCCACACCTCCAGATCCACAGGTGGCCACAGCTACAATACATTTTGTCCAAATTGATTTTATTGTACTTAACACATGCCAAAAGCATACCTAAAGCACTCAAATGCATTTAAATGCATTTACAGTGCATTCAGAAAGTATTCAGACCTTCACTTTTCCCACATTTTGTTACGTTACAGCCTTATTCTAAAATGACTTAAATTGTTTGTTTTCCTCAATCTACACACTATATCCCATAATGACAAAGCAAAAACAGGTTTTTAGATTTTTTTTTGCACATTTATTAAACATAAAAAACTGAAATGTAACATTTACATAAGTATTCAGACCCTTTACTCAGTACTTTGTTGAAACACCTGGCAGCGATTACAGCCTCAAGTCTTGGGTATGAAGCTTGGCACACCTGTATTTGGGGAGTTTCTCCCATCCTCTGCAGATCCTCTCAAGCGCTGTCAGGTTGGAAGCGGAGCGTTGCTGCACAGCTATTTGCAGGTCTCTCCAGAGATGTTAGATCAGGTTCAAGTCCGGGTCTGGCTGTGCCACTGAAAGACATTCAGTCCCGAAGCCACTCCTGAGTTGTCTTGGCTGTGTACTTCGGGTCTTTGTCCTGTTGGAAGGTGAACTAGTCCGAGGTCCTGAGCGCTCTGGAGCAGGTTTTCATCAAGTATCGCTGTAATTTGCTCTGTTCATCTTTCCCTCAATCCTGACTAGTCTCCCAGTCTCTGCCGCTGAAAAACATCCCCACAGCCTGATGCTGCCACCATCATACTTCACCGTAGGGATGGTGCCAGGTTTCCTCCAGACGTGACACTTGTTATTCAGGCCAAAGAGTTCAACCTCGGTTTCATCAGACCAGAGAATCTCATGGTCTGAGAGTCCTTTAGGTGCCTTTTGACAAACTCCAAGTGGGCTATCAAGTACTTTTTTACTGAGGAGTGGCTTCCATCTGGCCACTCTAACATAAACGCCTGATTGGTGGAGTGCTGCAGAGATGGTTGTCCTTCTGGAAGGTTCTCTGGAGCTTGGTCAGAGTGACCATCAGATTCTTGGTCACCTCTGACCAAGGCCCTTCTCCCCTGATTGGTCAGTTTGGCTGGCCGGCCAGCCAGCTCTAGGAAGAGTCTTGGTGGTTCCAAACCTCTTCCATTTAAGTATGATGGAGGCAACTGTGTTCTTGGGGACCTTCAATGCTGCAGAAATGTTTTGCTACCCTTCACCAGATCTGTGCCTCGACACAATCCTGTCTGCTACGGACAATTCCTTCAACCTCATGGCTTGGTTGTTGCTCAGACATGCACTGTCAACTATGGGACCTTATATAGACAGGTGTGTGCCTTTCCAAATCCTGTCCAACCAATTGAATTTACCACAGGTGGATTCCAATCAAGTTGTAGAAACATCTCAAGGATGATCAACGGGAACAGGATGCACCTGAGCTCATTTTCGAGTCACGTAGCAAAGGGTCTGAATACTTACGGAAATAAGGTATTTTATTTTTTCATTTTAATTTAAGCAATTTTAGAATAAGGCTGTAACGTAAAATAAATCTGTAAAAGGTCAAGGGGTCTGAATATTTTCCGTATCCATTGTATATTGGATCTTTGTCCAGCTACAATGAAAAGTTTGGATGAGCCGTAAAATCAAATCAAATGTATTTATATAGCCCTTCGTACATCAGCTGATATCTCAAAGTGCTGTACAGAAACCCAGCCTAAAACCCCAAACTGCAAGCAATGCAGGTGTAGAAGCACGGTGCAGGTGTAAAACCCTCCATCCTCTTCGTTGTTTTAATATTATATGGCCACAGGGAGAAATGATGGTGCCTGTAAGTGTGACATAGCCTATTTCAAATAAGTTGATGTTTTGTTAATAAGTTATTATTATTTGTTCCTGTCACGCCTGCTCCCGCTATACCCCTCTGGCGTTCGACAGCCCCAGGCTCCCCAGCATTACGCACTCCTGCCACCATCATTACGCACACCTGCTTCCCTCGTCATGCGCATCAGCGATCATTTGGACTCACCTGGACTCAATCACCTGTGTTATTACCTCCCCTAGATCGGTCTGTTCCCCAGCTCTGTTCCCTGCTTCTGCATTAATTGTCATATGTCATTGTGTTACCTGGTTCTGACCCTGTTCCTGTCCTGTTCCACGTCTGTGCAAAATTAATTGTTCACTCTCTGTACCTGCTTCTCAACTCCAGCGTCGGTTCTTACAGTTCCCGCTTTAGGCCTTATCAATAATGAATTTAATCTTGCTTATTGAAAATGTTGGGCATGCCCATGCTGAGCCATAATGTAATGTACAGTAGGCCTAGCCCCTATATCAGTGTGAATGCTATTGAGGCTATGCAATTACTTAGAACAATATGAATTGCAAATGGGTTCAAGTGAACGTATTTAGCAAAGATAGGTCTTCATTTTGTTATTTAGTGCCTGTAAGCCGTTTCCATTCACTCTGGGCTCCTGAGTGGCGCAACGGTCTAAGGCACTGCATTTCAGTGCTTGCGTCACTACAGACACCCTGGTTCAAATCCAGGCTGTATCACAACCGGCAATGATTAGGAGTTCTGTAGGGCGGCGAAACAATTGGCTCAGTGTCGTCCAGGTTTTGCCGGTGTAGGCAGCCATTGTAAATAAAAATGTGTTCTTAACTGGCTTACCTAGTTAAAAATGAAAATAATTTAACAAACTATAATAGACTAACATTGGAGTTGATTCCAAGGAAATACATAAAATACCGTAAATGCACAACTTAAAGCAAGCACATATTTTGCCATGAAGCATGTTCTGATTGGCCAGTGAGGGGCCAAGACTTGACACACCCACAACTTGTTTATTCATCAAAACTCAGCCCTTCTGCACCAACGCGAGCAAGTGTGCCGATAATTGGGATAGTGAAAATAGCTAAAATATTTTTTACACTCCCCTGAACCTATTGTGCTTCCACCTGTGCTTAGATTTACCATTGCGTTAGGTTTGTTAAAATGGAGCCCTAGATGTCATAGCCATGCAATTCTGGAATTGTCAGGCATTACATGCACTTGAGCAAAAATGCAAATGTACATGTATTTGAAATATATTTTACGTGAAGTTAAATATATTGAAATGTCCGTATGGGGATCATGATGAGCACATAGTGTCCATTCAAGCTAATACTGTATATTTCCATATGCTGTATGGATTTCACACGTGGGCCAGCCAGAGAACTGAGTGGAGAGAGGTTTTGAAATTGTCCCTCCTCCTCCCTATTATAGATTATCAATACCGTCTTTATACTGGTCCATGGCAATGGGAGACAGTTTCCCCAGCAACGGAGCACAGGCGATGTGAGCAATGTGAGGCTTGTTCTGATAATCTAATAACAGGGGCTGTGGCAGGGCTTTACTGCAGCTCTCATTAACACACACACACACACACACACACACACACACACACACACACACACACACACACACACACACACACACACACACACACACGATCAATGGTTGGTGTTCCCCATTCTGCATAGTCACACAAACATACACAAAAACATGCAGGCAAGCAAACACTCACATATGGACACACTATGCATGGTCACATAACGCTCACGCGCACGTATACACTATAAACACCCAAATACCCGAACACAAAAACCCACATTCAGAGACGTTCCCTACTGTTATTCACAGTAACATCACTCATATGTAATCAAATAACTCCCTGACCACACAGACATCCACTGATTATACTGACCTTCCAGGATGACCTGGACAAAGTCCTGGGCGGACATCTTGCCGTTCCTGGCGAAGCACTGGTAGGCTCCTCCATCACTCTTAGCCATCCCAGCCATGACCAGCTTCTCCCGGTTGTTTCCAGTCATGCGGACACTGTTTCCAGGGTAGATGATCTCTCCATTCCGGTACCAGGACAGCTCGTACTCCTCCGAGCCACTCACGCTGCACGACAGAGACACCTGGCTACCCACGCTGCCTTTCACCTTCCTCGGGCTGACCACCGCCTTCAGCGGCTCTGGAGGAGTTACACGTATGTCAATGTGACATTCTCTATGTCAGCTAAATACATGTCAACTCTGAAATGGATTTTAAACTCAAGACAAACATCATCTTAGATACACATTAACAACAAATAATACTGTACATTTAGCACAACATGCTGCACACAGTCTGTTACTGACCTTTGACCTGCAGCCTCCCCACCACCTCGGCATTGCCATAGCTGTTCCACACCTCACACACGTAGCTTCCCGTGTCACTGGGCTGGGCCCTCTCGATCAGCAGGCCCGTCACACTCTGCCTGAAGCGGCTGTCCGGCTCCAGCGGTCGGTTGTCCTTCAGCCAGCGGAATTTGGGGGCCGGGTGACCAGATGCCTTGCATGGCAGCTCCACCCGGTGTGATGTCATCACCTCGCGACGCTCAAAGCCATCCAGGATGGCCGGCGCCGAATTAGTGGGGTCTGAGGGAGGAGCAATGGCCAATGGTGAGATGGATTCAATATTTAATGCATACTGTAGCATGGTCAGAGGTATGCATTGTGAGCCATACTCTTTTAACTAGCTTGGAGCAGGTTCAGATTAAATGAGTGAAGGGAAACAATAGTCAAACCTAGCAATATTCAGAGTGTTTTCCATGCAAACATTGGCACCCAGACTTGCACAACAGAAAGGCATCCAAGCTGTAATGTCCCTCTGCTTACCTGACAAAAAGAGACGTGCACTGTTGCTCTGCCTGGTCTCTCCCGTGTAGCGGTGGCGTGTCATACACCTATAGTTATACAATCCATCCTCATTCTGCACGTCCAGGATGTACAGGGCTCCTGTGGAGGTGCTGAGGAACCGAGGCGCTGCAAGATAAAACATACATCACATCGTTAGACATACTGTACATACAGAAACATGCTGTACAACCATCTATAGCTTTGCTTTTGAATTGAAATTCACACCAGAATGGAATCAATTCAAATTGTATTTGTCACATGCGCCAAATACAACAATTGTAGACCTTACAATGAAATGCTTACTTACAAGCCCTTAACCAACAATGCAGTTAAGAATATAACAATAAATAAAGTAACAAATAATTAAAGAGCAGCAGTAAAGGCTATATACAGGGGGTACTGGTACAGAGTCAATGTGCGGGGGCACCGGTTAGTCGAGGTAATTGAGGTAATATATACATGTGGGTAGAGTTATTAAAGTGACTTAGGCATAGATAATAACAGAGTGTAGCAGCAGCGTAAAAGGGGGGGGGGGGCAATGCAAGTAGTCTGGGTAGCCATTTGAATAGATTTTTAGTAGTCCTATGGCTTGGGGGTAGAAGCGGTTTAGAAGCATCTTGGACCTAGACTTGGCGCTCCGGTACCGTAGCAGAAAGAACAGTTTTTGACTAGGGTGGCTGAAGCCTGACAACACCACCCTGTGTAGACATTATAAAAACACTCAAAGCCCTACTAACAGTTGATATAGAATATCAAAGTGGCTTTGTAAATATTTGCCTGGCCATGCGACCACAAACACTGAACACCAGTTCCAGCCCATTTAGATGAACACATCTGAGAGGAAATATGACAGGGCTGTGTGTTGTGTTGTGTCAGTCTAACACAGCTCTTTATCATGTAGCACTCTCTCTCTCTCTTTCTCAGACTAAAGCAGAGGGACCCAGGGATGGAGATCGCACAGAGCTTTGATATGGCATCGTGGCACGGCACAGCTCAGGTCGGTTGTGCTAACATCATGCTAATTCATGGGAAAGCTGGGAATGGGGGCGGGGGGTCGTCAACGTGAAGGAGGGCTAATGCCTGATGCCTGCCGGAGCTGTCAAAGCAGGCTGGGAGGATATTCCTCAGTCACAGATGATAGAGGATAATGTTTCGGTTGGTGTTGAAGATGGCATGTGTAGAGTACCTCCCATTTCCTTCCCATCTAGCCTATGCCAGTCAGTATTGAAGCTATGAGAATCAGTTCAGTGACCGACACCTCTTATAGAATATTGTCTCAAAAACACAAAACCCATTACAGCACTGCTTCAATCTACACTATTTTCAACATATTTTGCCCAAATTTTATTTTTGACACAGAAAGGGAAACATTTGTACTGCGACATGCTGTATTGTTTTTCCACTGGGCCACGTCATTTCAATGTGGATAATTGGGTAATATTTTGTTGAGACGGTGACCAATGAGATTACAACTAGGAATTGATTCACGATAAGCATAGGACCCCGGTTGAAATGTTTAAGATACGAGTGCATGTTGTGGCAGTCTAACAAACTCCAAACCGATCCAAATGGAGCATGCATCGATCAGAAAATCGATTCAAACATTACCAATCACTGGTTCACTAAAATATTTTGCTCATATTACTTTCTTTCTAGCTTCCAAAAATACCTTTAATCTTCTGTGACAAATGCATCCTCTCCTTCAGTGTCAAACTAAGCTGCACATGGTGTTGACAGTCGTTAATCTACAAGTCATTTTGCATGCTGAACAACCCCAGGCAATATCAGCAGCCTAACTGCACACTGTGTGCAGCTTTGCAAGATGACCAATGAAAGGTAGACCTATTCCTGATGTGTCACCTTCAACATTCAAATATGTATTAAATGGCTTGCATATTATTAGGCTTTATTAGTTGAGTGACAAACAATATCATTTATTTTTATCTAATAAAAAATGTGTTTTACAGTAGCCTAAACTACTGCTGGAGACAACTCTCATCTGGCTATAAGTAGGCTACATGCTGATCGGCACTTGCATTACATTTTATTTGGATTGTTAAGGTTCACCATCAGCAAAGGTTTGGGAAATTTGGTATGAAACAATCAGAATTTATATTTTTAGATATACAGGGTAAAGTTGATCATTTCATAACGAGGACAGCAATCTCTTTTGCTACCCGCACTGCATGTTCCAAGAGGGAGAAAAAGAGAAGCTAACACTTTTAATCTGCAGAAATTTGAAAATAATTAGTGGGTGATGATGACTTCAAAAGAAAAAAAGAAAATAACATCTTCCTAATATTGAGTTGCCCTCAGAACAGTCTCAATTTGTCAAGACGGACTCTACAATGTGTCGAAAGCATTCTACGGGATGCTGGCCCATGATGACTCCAATGTGTAACGGTTCTCGTCTGGTGAAGGAGAAGCAGACCAAAATGCAACGTGGTATCTTTGATACATGTTTAATGACGAAGAACAAACGGAACGTGAAAACCTATACAGCCTATCTGGTGACAACAAACACAGAGACAGAAACAATCACCCACGAAATACTCAAACAATATGGCTGCCTAAATATGGTTCCCAATCAGAGACAATGATAAACACCTGCCTCTGATTGAGAACCACTCCAGACAGCCAAAGACTTTGCTAGATAACCCCACTAAGCCACACACCCAACACCCAACAAAACCCCAAGACAAAACACACCACAATAAACCCATGTCACACCCTGGCCTGGCCAAATAAATGAAGACAAACACAATATAATACGACCAGGGCGTGACACAATGCTTCCCACAGTGATGTCAAATTGGCTGGATGTCCATTGGGTGGTGGACCATTCTTGATACACACGGGAAATGGTTGAGCGTGAAAAACCCAGCAGCACTGCAGTTCTTGACCCACTCAAACCTCACCCACTACCATACCATTCTAAGGCACTTAAATGTTTTCTCTTGCCCATTCACCCTCTGAATGGCACACATACACAATCCATGCCTCAAGGCTTAAAGGTCCTACTTTAACCTGTCTCCTCCCCTTATCTACATGGATTCAAGTAGATTTATCAGGTGACACCAATAAGGGATCATAGCTTTCACCTGGTCAGTCCATGTCATGAAAAAAGCAGGTGTTCTTAATGTTTACACACACACACACACACACACACCAAACCACATCGATTCATTCCTCTAATCAAACCGAATCGTTTAAAGCTAAAATGTTTCGTTCCTGTATCGTATTGGAAAACATGTATCTACTATAAATATGCATTGAATCGTCTTGAACGGGCAAAAATGCACATTCCTTATTACAATCTATATTCACCCACTCAAAAATCAGCCAAAATTCTTTCATCCATCTAAAAGCACAATAAAATTCCAATGGAAAAACAATTTCTGATTATTGTTTTAGTTGTCACCCAAATGTCTATAACTGCGCTTTCAACTATTTAAAAGCACAGCAAAGTTCAGGAATACAATGTCATTTAAAAAAAAAATGTATACACCAAATGGATGTGTTATCACTTTGCTTCATCTAATAGCGGAACCAAATCAAGTGGGTTGCCATTGAGATTACATTAAAAGTTACTCATTTTAAGGTTGAATGTTGTAAGATAGGCTATTTACTGTATTACAAGTACTATTATATAAGTAATACAACAAGTAATACAATAAGTAAGACAACTCAACCAAATATCAGCATTTAAAGAAGATGTATCTACTGCTTGGATAGTTACATCTGAGCTTAATCACATTCTTTAACTTAAAATGATGGTTGAGTTGGAGACATGAATCTATCATATCATTTGTTAACTTGTCGACAAGTTTATATGCTTTTTATTGTATTTGAAAAGTGATATTGAATTGTGTTTGGTTATCAAAGCAACCAAATATAAACATTTTGGGGAGATTTAAATCTGTTTGGATAGTTCCATATGCGTCACTGAATTTCCAATCGACATGATGCTAATTTTGTAAATGATTAAATATTTGATCTCCATACAGCGTTCTGTTTCCAAAACTAGAAAATGTAACATAATGTACTGCATTTTGTAGACTTTACCCTTTGCTAAAGTTTTCCAAAAATCTTGTTGTTTAGAAGGAGTGTAAGGTCGAATTGAGTTATTGCACACTCGCACTTCACAGAGTATGCATTCCCCAATGGAAATATGCAAATACATCCTAGAACATGCCAATAGGATCTCACTAGCTCGTGCTTGGCTCTGCCCACCTTCTTGCTTGTTCTGCCCACTATGATTCATTTGCTCCCATTGGAAATGACAGACTCTGGTCTATCTTGGGTTAGCTATAAAAATCTTTGGCTACAAATAGTAATTTTAGTCACAAATCTCTCACACCAAATAGCCTGAAGCCACAGGGCTCTTCTTGCTGACCTCATTTACCTACCCGGAAGCATTGTGAAGCATAGGTCGGGATTCTTGACCTGTTAACATGTACATAGAACAACACAGCAGCTTTTCGGCATGTTTTGTTATTTCTGTAAGACTAAAAATTGACTATGAAGTTGTCTCTTTTACAATGCAGGTCAATTGAAAATTGTTTGTTTTCCCCAATTTGTGGCCGTGGTCGAGGGGAATTCCTTTTCATGGCGTGGATTGCAGTTGTGATTACATTAAAAGTACAGTTGAAATCGGAAGTTTACATATACTTAGCTTGGAGTCATTAAAACTCCATTTTCAACCACTCCACTAGGCAAAATGACATAATTTGAGTCATTTGGAAGTGTAAATGTGGATGTATTTCAAGGCCTACTTTCAAACTCAGTGCCTCTTTGCTTGACATCATGGGCAAATCAAAGGAAATCAGCCAAGACCTCAGAAAACAAATTGTAGACTTCCACAAGTCTGGTTCATCCTTGGGAGCAATTTCCAAACACCTGAAGATACCACGTTCATCGGTACAAACAATAGTACGCAAGTATAAACACCATGGGACCACGCAGCCGTCATACCGCTCAGGAAAGAGACGCGTTCTGTCACCTAGAGATGAACGTACTTTGGTGCGAGAACTGAAAATCAATCCCAGAACAACAGCAAAGGACCTCATAAAGATGCTGGAGGAAACCGGTACAAAAGTATCTATATCCACAGTACAAACAAGTCCTATATCGACATAACCTGAAAGTCCGCTCAGCAAGGAAGAAGCCACTGCTCCAAAACCGCCATAAAAAGCCAGACTACGGTTTGCAACTGCACATGGGGACAAAGATCGTACTTTTTGGAGAAATGTCCTCTCGTCTGATGAAACAAAAATGGAACTGTTTGGCCATAATGACCATCGTTATGTTTGGAGGAAAAAGGGGGAGGCTTTCAAGCCGTAGAACACCATCCCAACCGTAAAACACGGGGGTGGCAGCATCATGTTGTGGGGGTGCTTTGCTGCAGGAGGGACTGGTGCACTTCACAAACTAAATGGCTTCATGAGGAAAGAAAATTATGTCGATATATTGAAGCAGGAAAGGAAATCAGCCAAGACCTCAGAAAACAAATTGTAAACCTCCACAAGTCTGGTTCATCCTTGGGAGCAATTTCCAAACACCTGAATATACCACGTTCATCTGTACAAACAATAGTACGCAAGTATAAACACCATGGGACCACGCAGCCGTCATACCGCTCAGGAAGGAGACGCGTTCTGTCTCCTAGAGATGAACGTACTTTGGTGCAAAAAGTGCAAATCAATCCCAGAACAACAGCGAAGGACCTTGTGAAGATGCTGGAGGAAACAGGTACAAAAGTATCTATATACACAGTAAAATGGGTCCTATATCGACATAACCTGAAAGGCCGCTCAGCAAGGAAGAAGCCACTGCTCCAAAACTGCCATAAAAAAGCCAGACTACGGTTTGCAGCTGCACATGGGGAAAAATATTATACTTTTTGGAGAAATGTCCAAAAATAGAACTGTTTGGCCATAATGACAATCGTTATGTTTGGAGGGAAAAGGGGGAGGAACACCATCCCATCCGTGAAACACGGGGGTGGCAGCATAATGTTGTGGGGGTGCTTTGCTGCAAGAGGGACTGGTGCACTTCACAAAATAGATGGCATCATGAGGAAAGAAAATTATGTGGATATATTGAAGCAAAATCTCAAGACATCAGTCAGGAAGATACAGCTTGGTCGCAAATGGGTCTTCCAAATGGACAATGACCCTAACCATACTTCTGAAGTTGTGGCAAAATGGCTTAAGGAAAACAAAATCAAGGTATTGGAGTGGCCATCACAAAGCCCGGACCTCAATCCTACAGAAAGGTTGTGGGCAGAACTGAAAAAGCGTGTGCGAGCAAGGAGGCCTACAAACCTGATTCCGTTACACCAGCTCTGTCAGGAGGAATGGGCCAAAATTCACCCAACTTATTGTGGGAAGCTTGTGGAAGGCTACCAGAAACGTTTGACCCATGTTAAACAATTTAAAGGCAATGCTACCAAATACTAATTGAGTGTATGTAAACCTCTGACCCACTGGAAATGTGATGAAATAAATAAATAATAATACTATTATTCTGACATCTCACATTCTTAAAATAAAGTGGTGATCTAACTGACCTAAAACAGGGATTTTTTACTCAGATTACATGTCAGGAATTGAGAAAAACTGAGTTTAAATGTATTTGGCTAAGGTGTATGTAAACCTCTGACTTCAACTGTACATGGTTCAAGTGATCAATTCCCTTCGAGATTCTGCACAGATTATTACAGCAATTGTGAAGATCTCCACAGACCTGCAATAACCTTAACTTTAGACTCTTTACTGCATTACAAAAGTAATATTGAATTGTGTTTGGTTCACAACGTAACAAAATACTAGGTACAAATTCAAGGTTGAAATTTGGTGAAATTTGGTAACCATGATGATTACCATGATGATGATGGTTGAAGTTTCACTCTCAAAACAACAGGTTTTTATTACTCTTTTCAAATCTATTGTGTTTTTAGATTCCACGTTGACACATTATGTTGAAACAACATTTATTCTACCAGTTCGTGCCCAGTGGAATGGGCCTTTGTATAGAATGCTACAATAATACAAAGAAAGCAGTCAAATTAACCTCTTCATGTAATTGATGTTTAATTAAAGAATATTGATTCAACCTTGTGGTTGTTTACATTTAATAGAAAGAAGAGAGTTGAAATAAAGAAGGAGAAAAAACATACACACGGAGAAAAACTGAAATAGAGAGAGAAGGACAGCTAGAGAAGGAGAAAAAGAGAGAAAGACAGCTAGAGAAGGAGAGAGAGAGAGAAAGACAGCTAGAGAAGGAGAGAGAGAGAGAAAGACAGCTAGAGAAGGATAGAGAGAGAGAGAAAGACAGCTAGAGAAGGAGAAAAAGAGAGAAAGACAGCTAGAGAAGGAGAAAAAGAGAGAAAGACAGCTAGAGAAGGAGAGAGAGAGAGAGAAAGACAGCTAGAGAAGGAGAAAAGGAGAGAGAGAGAGAAAGACAGCTAGAGAAGGAGAAAAAGAGAGAAAGACAGCTAGAGAAGGAGAGAGAGAGAGAGAGAAAGAGAGAAAGACAGCTAGAGAAGGAGAAAAAGAGAGAAAGACAGCTAGAGAAGGAGAGAGAAAGACAGCTAGAGAAGGAGAGAGAGAGAGAGAGAGAGAGAGAAGAGAGAGAGAGAGAAAGAGAGAAAGACAGCTAGAGAAGGAGAAAAAGAGAGAAAGACAGCTAGAGAAGGAGAGAGAGAGAGAGAGAAAGACAGCTGGAGAAGGAGAAAAAGAGAGAAAGACAGCTAGAGAAGGAGAGAGAGAAAGAGAGAAAGACAGCTAGAGAAGGAGAGAGAGAGAAAGACAGCTAGAGAAGGAGAGAGAGAGAGAAAGAAAGCTAGAGAAGGAGAGAGAGAGAAAGATAGCTAGAGAAGGAGAGAGAGAGAAAGAGAAAGATAGCTAGAGAAGGAGAGAAAGAGAGAAAGATAGCGAGAGAAGGAGAGAGAGAGAGAAAGATAGCTAGAGAAGGAGAGAGAGAGAGAAAGAGAGAAAGATAGCTAGAGAAGGAGAGAGAGGGAGACGAGGAGGATGAAGCAGCAGTGTATTGTGCGGAGCGAGCGTTGACCTAGTTAGAGCATGGATTTGATATCCTGAAGGGCTTTTCAGCTTGTGGTCTAGCTGCAGTTGTATATGACAGGCAACCACTGGTAAAATAAGGGGGAAAGGAGAGTGTGCATACATCTGTGTGTGTGTGTTATCAGAGGGGTAAGCAGTCAGCCTCTCCTGTCTTTCTTTCTCCTCCTTCTTCTCTTCTCACCTTCTCCTGAACCTTGCCTGACAAGCTGCTAGATGTCGAAAGGTGACAAGATTTGGTTCTATGGGTTTATGAATGAGTGGCGCTTTCATTAAAACAGACTGCCCTTCATCCATTGGTAATGTGAGGGTGAAGCAAGGTGTGTGTGTGTGTGTGTGTGTGTGTGTGTGTGTGTGTGTGTGTGTGTGTGTGTGTGTGTGTGTGTGTGTGTGTGTGTGTGTGTGTGTGTGTGTGTGTGTGTGTGTGTGTGTACGCTTCAAATGCATGTTAAAACAGCACGAGTGCTGGGTTAGTGACAAACACAAACACACACACGCACACACACTGTCTTGCTCACTCACACACAAACACACACACAGAGAGCAGCTATATTGTTGAATCCCTCTCCTCCTCTCAGTGCAGGGCTGTAATCAGATTTCTGATTCATGCGAGCGGTGTGTGCATGCGCTTCAAAAGCCTGTTAAAACAGCACCAGCACTGGGGGTCTGTGACACACACACACACACACACACACACACACACACACACACACACACACACACACACACACACACACACACACACACACACACACACACACACACACACACACACACACAGAGCCTCTAGATTGTTGTATATTGAATCCCTCTCCTCCTCTCAGTGCAGGGCTGAAATCAGATTCCTGGTGCAAACTTAGGGGTTTCTCTCTACAACCATCCATGATCATATTTATTTTCTCAAGCCCAATTAATCAATACATTTTTTAAACAATTATTTGGTGATAATTTAGCATTTGGAATGTTCTACTGTCCCCTACTACAGTAACCATAGAGACAAAACATTTGTCCATACATCTGACCTCATACCCCAGTCCTCTCTGTCTGTGTCCCTCCCTTTCTCACACCATGTCTCTGCTCTGCTGAGAGATGGATCCTAGCTGGGACCACGCTTTAAAGGAGAAGACCCCCCCCTCACCTCATCCCTCTCTCTCTCTTTCCACTCTCTCTCCCAACTCCCCCTCTCTAACACCATGTTCACTATCAAGGAGCATTGTGTGTCTGAGAAAAAAATGCCCTGTTAGTGTGTGTGTGTGTGTGTGTGTGTGTGTGTGTGTGTGTGTGTGTGTGTGTGTGTGTGTGTGTGTGTGTGTGTGTGTGTGTGTGTGTGTGTGTGTGTGTGTGTGTGTGTGTGTGTGTGTGTGTGTGTGTGGTGTGTGTGTGTAGTGTGTGTGTGTGGGTGTGTGTGTGAACGTGTCTCTGCAACACAGGGCTACACAGATGCTTGGTCAATTATAACAATCCACAGCACTCTACTGTGCCCTCCCCTGCTCCCCCAGTCCGCCTGCTGCATACTAACACAAATAAGGTCTGAGAAAGAGAGAGAGCCCTGTGAAAGCTCTGTGATAACGCAAAGCAGTGTGTGTGTGTGTGTGTCAGTGAAAGTATCTGTGTGTGTCAGAGTATGGCAAATGGCATCACCAACCCCAGGTGGCACCAAGCCCCTTCCATCCCCTTCCCCTCTCCTTCCTCTCGCCAGGTGCTTGGCATGGTCATAGTCAGGGACACAAGTCCTCCTTCTGTGAGTTTCCACAATATATGAAATTGTTCCTCATACAAGCTGCAGAGCTGTCATATAGACTCTGTATTCTCTACAGTTGAGGATTTTGCTGAAACTTTACGAAATCACATCCATGGATAGAAATTCAACAATATTACACACAAAAATGAATACCAATAACAAATCATGTCATGACATTGTTGAGCTCTTTCTGCAGGCTGACCTATACTTGCTGGGTGACAAATGCCATCTGCCTAAAAGGTGGCTTTCTCCATGCCTGTCAACAACACCGCCGCATAGGACCTGCAGCTCAGCTCTGAGGCTTCTGCTGATTGTACACTAATACAGACACAAGGAGAGAGAGAGAGAGAGCGAGAGCGAGAGCGAGCGAGAGCGAGAGCGAGAGAGAGAGAGAGAGAGAGAGAGCCTCTGGAATACAACCACTCTGTCATCTGAAATTACTTACAAATTAGCATGCACCAATGTACTCCCTGTGCAAGAAAGAGAAGAAAAAAGAGAAGACAACTTTCATATGCTAATACAGATCATGGCCAGGCAGAGCAATTATCAAAAAAAATGTCCGCCATATCTGTTTGACAGATCCCATCAGGCGCCTGAAGAATCTGACCTCACAGACTCGCTCTCTGTCTCTGTCTAAATTGGAGAAGAGACATAGTTGGGCATTTAAATGCTTCTTTCACAAACATTTTTCTCATCCCTTCGATGAGTTAATGGTATAATGTCACAATGCAAGCTGTCTTTTAGGAGCATAAAGACTTTTCATATCACTTTTGAACTGAACCATGGCAGCTGATCAGCACGCTCTCATAAATAAAAACTACAGCCCAGCTATCTTTCAACAACAAAAATAGAAATTGGCTTCATCATCATTCTGATTCTCCTCCCAGGAGGGCAGAAGCCCTTTCCCTCTAGAGCCAGCCTGTTAACTGTAGCTGGTACTCTCTGCCAGGCTGTCTCTGCCAGGCTATCTGTGCCGTGTTGGGGAGTGGAGGTTGGTTCACGCCCTGAGACAGGGGTTATTACTGTCACTGTAACCTTGGCCAGTCAGTCACACTACCTAACATTAACAGCAGTACGCTGGCCCTCCTGCAGCTATCTGCATCTATAATATATCCTCTACACACTCTCTCTGTCTTCACTCCCTCTGTGTGTATGCGCGCGTGCGTGCATGCGTGTGTGTGCGCGTGTTCCCTGCTGCGCTGAGACTTGAACCTGCTGTTGAAAAGACATGAACTGCATAATTATCATGTTCTCTCCACTTCTGAAAGACTCTTTTAAGTATTCACAAGATTCCACATACTATAATTATTTTCAACCCAGGACTGCTGTGTACAGTAAGTCCTGTCCTGTATACAGTGCATTCGGAAAGTATTCAGACACCTTCACTTTTTCCACATTTTGTCACGTTACAGCCTTATTCTAAAATGGATGACATCATTTCTTCCCTCATCAATCTACACACAATACCCCATAATGACAAAGCGAAAACAGAAATAGCTTATTTACATAAGTATTCAGACCCTTTACTATGAGACTCAAAATTAAGCTCAGGTGCATCCTGTTCCCATTGATCATCCTTGAGATGCTTCTACAACTTGATTGGAGTCTACCTGTGGTAAATTCAATTGATTGGACATGTTTGGAAAGGCACACACCTGTATATTTAAGGTCCCACAGTTGACAGTGCATGTCAGAGCAAAAACCAAGCCATGAGGTCAAATTGTAGAGCTCCGAGACAGGATTGTGTTGAGGCACAGATCTGGGGAAGGGTAGCAAAACATTTCTGCAGCATTGAAGGTCCCCAAGAACAAAGCGGTCTACGTCGTTCTTAAATGGAAGACGTTTGGAACCACCAAGACTCTTCCTAGAGCTGGCCACCCAGCCAAACTGAGCAATCAGGGGAGAAAGGCCTTGGTCAGGGAGGTGACCAAGAACCATATGGTCACTTTTCCAAAGCTCCAGAGTTCCTCTGTGGAGATGGGAGAACCTTCCAGAAGGACAACCATCTCTGCAGCACTCCACCAATCAGGCCTTTATGGTAGAGTGGCCAGACGGAAGCCACTCCTCAGTTAAAGGCACATGACAGCCCGCTTGGAGTTTGCCAAAAGGCACCTAAAGGACTCTGACCATGAGAAACAAGATTCTCTGGTTTTAGAATAAGGCTGTAATATAACAACATTTTGGAAAACTGAAGGGGTCTGAATGCTTTCCGAATGCACTGTATGTAAGAGTAGAAGAGTAGAAGAGGGACTGACTGTACTGTGATTAGCAGGCCTCAGAAGTAGCTGTGTATCTATATCGCAGCAATGTACTGTACAGAACAGTAGAGGGGGATCCCGCCACATTACCCCTCCTGTAATAACCACCATTTGTCACCATTACAGGAAGCTGTTGACAGCTGCTGGGGTTGTCAGGGCAACGCTATCCCTCTCCCAGAACCTTCCCACCAAACAATTGTCTGCATACTGTACTAAGCACACAATAGAAACACATACACGGACGATAAGTTAGTGCACACACATACAGATTTACACGGATACATCACATTTTTCTCTAGCTACAGTATATGTTCCTCTCTCTTACCTGGTTGAGCTTACATTTTGGGAACAGTGGAAGGCAAGTTAGACGTTCTAACATTGAACCCAGCCATGTAGTGTAGATGTACATTATGTATGCAGAGTTGAGTGAGTAACAGTTTCTCTACATGGTGATAATCAGGAGCAACATCCCTCTCTTCATGAACTAGTCACAGTAGCCTGGGGCTAATGACTCACTCTTTCACTCCGTATGTATGTACGCCTGCGTGGAGGATAAAGATGTCATACTCTGCCTGACTGACCACACACTACTGCTATTAACTTTGGATGGACGTTTAACATTGTCCCAGTGACAAGACAATAATAGTTTAACTAACGATGTCCTGGAGCAAGAGACTGTATCAATCACTCACTACTGTCTGTTGTTGGTCATTGCACGGCATGTTTTAAATTCATATGTAACATTCATATATTGATATATTTAAGGATCAAGGATCAAGGCATTAAAAATTATTTTAAAAACAAATCAATTATCATCTGCAGTACAACCCCATGACAAGAGCAGGCCGAGACGATGTTCCCTAGATACAAGAATTGCTAAAATAGGGTCACACACACGTACACAGACACACACAGTAGTGGCTTAAGGGCATGATGATGTTGTGATGAGCACAACTGTCTCAATGCCCACACTGCTCATTAGGACTAACTTAAAGCAGTTCCGTGCTGTCTACTACACACAGTCCTACTGTACTGAAACAGTTTGTATTGAAGCTAAGGTTTCTATGTTTTGGAGCTGAGGTTCTTTGGTTCTTTTGCTCTTTCATGGCCAACTCACACGCATGCAGACATACAAAAGCGCCACGTGTCTGGATGTGACTACAGGCTCGTTTCAGCCTCTTCAGAAATGAACAGGGGCCATTGGGCCATGGTGAGTGACTGTGTGTCCTAATTGGCCAGTGTTAGACTCAAGTCATTAAGCCACTGATGGCTGTGCATTTACAATGCTATCATTGGCTTCTCCCTGGCCAATGCTAAATGGCCCCAGTGTTGGGCCTCAGCTGTATACCTCATGAATATGTATAGTATTCCCCTCTCAGCTGCACTGATGTGAAACCTTTGTGCATAGGGCTACCGCACCACACTGGCAAGCATTAAGGAAGCTATCATTATCTATTCAATTACTATCTATGATCTGAACACCCAAAATGATGCCACATTTGGAAACAAATGAGCTTTCTATGCACATGACAAACAAGTGGGCCTCTCTCCAGAGAGAGAGAGAGAGAGAGAGAGAGAGAGAGAGAGAGAGAGAGAGAGAGAGGGGATTCCACATGCACACACACACAAACACCTGTCCACTTTCATGTCCAAACTGTTTTTTTGTTGTTGTTTTTACAAATTCTGTATTGTAAAATGTGATGTCAATGCAACCTCTGATAGCCAGTGAAGCCGCCCCTAGCTAAACCTCTTAGCACACCTATGAAAATCCAACTCAGCTATGTGAGAAAAAGAATTCAGTGGAGAATCTTTTAATCCTTGCAATGTTTTATTTGTGCTTCCCATGACCGGGTTATTGTATTTTAATGTGTGTATATACACACTACGTGGCCAAAATGACGTGGACAACTGCTCGTCAACCATCTCATTCCAAAATCATGGGCTTAATATTGAGTTGGTCCCCCTTTGCTGCCATAACAGCCTCCACTCTTCTGGGAAGGCGAGCTTTACACCACTCCAGCCAACGCTTGATATTGCGCATGGTGATCTTAGGCTTGGGTGCAGCTGCTCGGCCATGGAAACCCATTTCATGAAGCTCCCGACTACAGGAAGGAGGTGAGGGCCCTCGAAGTGTGGTGTCAGGAAATAACCTCACACTCAACGTCAACAAAACAAAGGAGATGATCGTGGACTTCAGCAAACAGCAGAGGGAGCACCCCCCTATCCACATCGAGGGGACTATTGGAGATGATGGAAAGTTTTAAGTTTCTCGGCATACACATCATGGACAAACTGAAATGGTCCACCCACACAGACAGCGTGGTGATGAAGGCGCAACAGCGCATCTTCAACCTCAGGAGGCTGAAGAAATTTGTCTTGTCAGCAAAAACAAACTTTTACAAATGCACAATTGAGAGCATCCTGTGGGGCTGTATCACCGCCTGGTAAGGCAACTGCTCTGCCCACAACCGCAAGGCTCTCCAGAGGGTAGTGAGGTCTGCACAACACATCACCGAGGGGCAAACTACCTGCCCTCCAGGACACATACACCACCCGATGTCACAGGAATGGCAAAAAGATCATCAAGGACAACAACCACCCAAGCCTCTGCCTGTTCACCCCGCTATCATCCAGAAGGCGAGGTCAGTGCAGGTGCATCAAAGCTGGGACTGAGAGACTGAAAAACTGCTTCTATCTCAAGGCCATCAGACTGATAAACAGCCATCACTAACATTGAGTGGCTGCTGCTAACATACTGACTCAAATCTCTAGCCACTTTAATAATTAAAAATTGCATGTAATAAACGTATCATTAGTCACTTTAAACAATGTCACTTTATATAATGTTTACATACCCTACATTACTCATATGTTTATACTGTACTCTATACCATCTACTGCATCTTGCCTATGCCATTACTCATCCATATATTTACATGTACATATTCTTATTCATTCCTTCACACTTGTGTGTATAAGGTAGTTGTGAAATTGTTAGATTACTTGTTAGATATTACTGAATGGTCGGGACTAGAAGCACAAGCATTTCGCTACACTCGCATTAACATCTGCTAACCATGTGTATGTGACCAATAAAGTTTGATTTGATTTGACTAACAGTTCATGTGCTGATATTGCTCCCAGAGGCAGTTTGGAACTCGGGAGTGAGTGTTGCAACCGAGAACAGACCATTTTTACGTGCTACGCAGTCCCGTTCTGTGAGCTTGTGTGGCCTACGACTTCAAAGCTGAGACGTTTTTTCTTCTAGACGTTTCCACTTTACAATAACAGCACTTACAGTTGACTGTGGCAGCTGTAGCAGGGTAGAAATTTGAAAAACTGACTTGTTGGAAAGGTGGCATTGTATAACGCTGCCACATTGGAAAAAAGGGTAAGGGCATGGATCAGAAAACTAGTCAGTATCTGGCGTGACCACCATTTGCCTCATGCATTACGACACATCTCCTTTGCATTGAGACCATGGAAGAACTGAGACATTTTCAGCTTCCAGGAATTGTGTATGGATCCTTGCAACCTGAGGTGATGGCAGCAGATTAATGACATGACAATGGGCATCAGGATCTCATCATGGTATCTCTGTGCATTCAAATTGCAATTGATAAAATGCAACTGTGTTCACTGTCCGTAGATTATGACTGCCCAAATCATAACCCCACTGCCACCATGGGTTACTCGTAAACAACGTTTATATCAGCAAACCACTTGCCCACACTACGCCATACACACTGTCTGCCATCTGCCCGGGACAGCTGAAAGCTGGATTCATCCATGAACAGCACACTCCTCCAGCGTGCCAGTGGCCATCAAAGGTGAGCACTTACCCACTGAAGTCGGTTACGACGCCAAACTGCAGTCAGGTCAAGACCCTAGTGAGGACGACGCAGATTAGCTTCCCTGAGATATTTTTTGACAGTTTCTGAAGAATTTATTTGGTTGTGCAAATCAAGGTTTCATCAGCTGTCCGGGTGGCTGGCCTCATACGATCCCTCAGATGAAGAAGCCGGATGTGGAGGTCCTGAGCTATCGTGGTTCCGCATGGTCTACGGTTGTGAGGCTGGTTGGACGTACTGCCAAATTCTTTAAAATTCCTCAAAACTTGAGACATCTGTGGCATTGTGTTGTGTGACAAAACTGCACATTTTAGAGTGGCCTTTTATTGTTAAGTTGCACCTGTGTTATGATCATGCTGTTTAATCAGCTTCTTGACATGCCACACCTGTCAGGTGGATGGATTATGCTCACTAACAGGGATGTTCAAAAACGTGTGCATAAAATTTGATGGAACATTTCTGGGCTCTTCTATTTCGGCTCATGAAACACTTTACATGTTGTGTTTGTAACGAGTGCGCTGAGAGTCGGGAAGCAAGTACATGGAGTGAGTGTTGTCATGACGTGGCCCCCTTTGGGAATAGTGAGTGGCTTCCCCCTCCTTCCCTCCTACACCCAAGTTCTGTTATCTCAGGTCGTAAATTCCTGGGAGGAGACTCTCTCCTCCTGGCCATGCACAAAGAGACATATAGAGAGAACAAATGAACTTCTTCTACATCACAGAACTTGAGAACTGAACAATATCCATGTTTTGGAGAATGTGTAAATGGTCGGTGGAGAAGCCAGCTACGACCCGGTATGTTTTGTTTCATGTGTGTGACCTCATGAAATGCAATACAGCCACATTACCATAACTCCTGTTTATACAGGAGCCTCCGTTATGAGGTTTGTATAAAATTAATGAGTAAAGATGAAACTATTTGTGAAATTATGTAATGATGTTAATGTGAGAGAAATGTATTCCATTTAAAGTTTAACTAAGTCATTGGCCCGCCCCATGAGCACAGACATTGATCTGGCGTCATGGGATAGCCCTTTTCTACTGTTCCGAATAAAACCCCCACCTGAAGAAATCCTCTTGAGACCATGCATACCTCAATCACCGAGGGGGAAAAGGTTGGAGTAAAGACCACAAAAACCTTAGTATAAGCTAAGGTTGTAATGGTTTTTCAATTCCTAACCATACCACGTCGAGCATTGGCTACAAGGGTGGAAATGGTTCAACTCTGAGACTATCGATCCCGACAGAATAAGAGCAAATCTTCGATACTAATTACTAGTCTGCAGCTAGAAATTGTGTCGACCTGGAATGCGAAGACCGACAACCGCATCTATAAACATCTATTCTATAAGAACATTTCTGAATGGTACTCTGAAGTATACATTCTAACCACGAAATACTTCAGGGAAGCAGAGAGACGCTTGGATGAACTTTCCAACAGAAAGACGGACGATTCCAACAGAGATCACAACGACACACTGAGCGTAAATAATTACAGTTTTTCTCATTTGCTAAAACACTAAATCCCATTGGCTGAACAAAGTTCTCAGTTTCCTGGACTCATTTAGCTAATTATGCAGTCTGTTGTCAATACCTTAAACCATTTCACATGGTAAAACACAATTTGCAGAACTCACTTAGACTTTTCAGCAAAACTCTAAACACATTCTCAAAAAACATTCTGCAATCTAATGCACATGTCATCCATACTGGTAAACACAAGTGGCAACAATGAAATACAAATAGAGAACACATGTCATTGATTGAACACAACCACTCAAAATTGATTTAACCTGTTTCAAATGATGCGACACAACCAATATAAGCCAGTTCAGAGAGCAAACAGGTTGTTGAAGGTGGGAAGGAGAAAGTCTGAGAATGGATAGAAGAAACAATGTGAGAGGACGAGGACGAGTGCGTATGCGAGGTGGGCGACGAGGAGGAGGGCAAGAAAGAGGAAGAGGAGGACGAAGAGGAAGACAAAGAGTGGAAATATCTGATGAAATTCGAGCAACAGTTAAAGACCATGTTCTTGTCCATGGACTGACAATGAGGGAAGCAGGATTTAGAGTGCAACCCAATTTGAGCCAATTTTCTGTGTCCACCATTGTAAGGACATTCAGAGAAGAGAACAGGTACAGGATACTACTGTATTTTTGTAATTGCAAATTTACTGTACTACACTATATGCAGCTGTTTCAATAGACATTTGTAAAGTTAATCACTGTATGTATTGTACTGCATGAATATGTTTTGTAACTGCACAACTACTTTTTGTAGAATTGCAAGGCTGCCACATGCAGGTGGAAGGCCAGCTATATTCACACGGGAGCAAGAGGCCGTTATACAGTGCCTTGCGAAAGTATTCGGCCCCCTTGAACTTTGCGACCTTTTGCCACATTTCAGGCTTCAAACATAAAGATATAAAACTGTATTTTTTTGTAAAGAATCAACAACAAGTGGGACACAATCATGAAGTCCAGAATGGTCCTGTATTTGGCTCCATCCATCTTCCCATCAATTTTAACTATCTTCCCTGTCCCTGCTGAAGAAAAGCAGGCCCAAACCATGATGCTGCCACCAGCATGTTTGACAGTGGGGATGGTGTGTTCAGATGAATGAGCTGTGTTGCTTTTACGCCAAACATAACGTTTTGCATTGTTGCCAAAAAGTTCAATTTTGGTTTCATCTGACCAGAGCAGCTTCTTCCACATGTTTGGTGTGTCTCCCAGGTGGCTTGTGGCAAACTTTAAACGACACTTTTTATGGATATCTTTAAGAAATGGCTTTCTTCTTGCCACTCTTCCATAAAGGCCAGATTTGTGCAATATACGACTGATTGTTGTCCTATGGACAGAGTCTCCCACGTCAGCTGTAGATCTCTGCAGTTCATCCAGAGTGATCATGGGCCTCTTGGCTGCATCTCTGATCAGTCTTCTCCTTGTATGAGCTGAAAGTTTAGAGGGACGGCCAGGTCTTGGTAGATTTGCAGTGGTCTGATACTCCTTCCATTTCAATATTATCGCTTGCACAGTGCTCCTTGGGATGTTTAAAGCTTGGGAAATCTTTTTGTATCCAAATCCGGCTTTAAACTTCTTCACAACAGTATCTCGGACCTGCCTGGTGTGTTCCTTGTTCTTCAAGATGCTCTCTGCGCTTTATCGGACCTCTGAGACTATCACAGTGCAGGTGCATTTATACGGAGACTTGATTACACACAGGTGGATTCTATTTATCATCATTAGTCATTTAGGTCAACATTGGATCATTCAGAGATCCTCACTGAACTTCTGGAGAGTTTGCTGCACTGAAAGTAAAGGGTCTGAATCATTTTGCACGCCCAATTTTTCAGTTTTTGATTTGTTAAAAAAGTTTGAAATATCCAGTAAATGTCGTTCCACTTCATGATTGTGTCCCACTTGTTGTTGATTCTTCACAAAAAAATACAGTTTTATATCTTTATGTTTGAAGCCTGAAATGTGGCAAAAGGTCGCAAAGTTCAAGGGGGCCGAATACTTTCGCAAGGCACTGTAGTTGGCATGGTCCTTCAAGATAATGCAATACGACTCAGAGAAATCCAGGAAGGAGTGATACAAGACAGCATACTTCCAGGGAATCGACAGTGTGAGCATTTCCACAATTGACCGTGTCCTCCATCGTAACAGGATGCAAATGAAACACGTATACAGAGTACCTTTTGAGCACAACTCACCAAGGGTGAAAGAACTGTGAGCTCAGTATGTGCAAGTAAGTGTACATTAAGAAACATGTATTGTAATCCAGATTGTCTACAGTACTAACACATACTATGTGAACAACATTACTCTTCAGTACATACAATGTATGTGAATCAGAAGCCTAATTGTACTCTACAGTATAGCATTGTCTCTGTCGACTTACAAAATCCTACATACAGTATATTGTATTTCTACACAGACAATATTTGACTTGGAATCCTTGGACAGACCCCATGATTTCATCTTTGTCGATGAAGCAGGCTTCAATCTAACAAAGAGGAGAAGGAGAGGCCAAAACACGATTGGACAGCGGCCATTGTTGAAGTCCCTGGTCAACGAGGTGGCAATGTCACAATCTGTGCTGCTATCAGTAACCATGGTGTTCTACATCACCATGTTACACTCGGGCCATATAACACCCAGCACCTTCTAAGATTTATTGCCAATCTAAGATATATTTTATTTGAGCAGCAGGTTCAAGAGCTAAATGAGAATCCCATTCCCACCTATGTGATAGTGTGGGACAATGTCAGTTTCCACCGAGCTGCTCAGGTAAGGGAATGGTTTAACATCAATGGGTAGTTTATGTGTGTGTTCTTGTATGTGTTTATTTGAATGAGTGTGTGTATATGCATGTGTACAAACATCTGTACGGCATCAGCCTCAGGCAAACCGGCATTAGTTGTAAAAACACTGCCACTTAGTGTCATTCAAATGTACTTTTATTATGTTTTATTTAGACTTTTTTTCCTTTATCTTTTGACCATCATTCTCTCTCTCACACAGCAACTCCACTCCCACTTGTCTCCAATTCCACATACCAGCTTCCCTCAGCCCATCCCATCTATCTCTGCTGGCCACCCACTTCGTGTTTCTACGCAACATATATCTTTCAACTATGCTATGATGTTTAATGTACAATTTCAATCCATCTAATCGAATAGAATCTACAGATTGCGCGTTGAAGATAAATTATTTTACTAAGAGTATTAGCAATTGACTGACCCGGTCTCTCCAGATCTCCTAACAGTACATTTTAGGGTCAATTTTAGATCAATGCTATGCATTTTCAGCCATTATTGAACCTGAGAACAGAAACAGGCTACCTGAGGGCAATACCAAAATAAACGGTCTATTGATTCTGTATCCTCACAACAAAATCTGCAGAGCTTCGATGATTTTATGCCCCAAATATTCAAAATTTTGTTGGTGGCAAGAATTCTATATAATAATTTTAGCTGAAAAGCACGAAGTCTTGAATCTTGCGTTGTTTTATATATCAACTCATACATCCTGTACCATGGAATCGGTACATCAAACATCTCTTCCCAACTATTTTGCAATCTGTATGGCACAGTTGTCAACATCCTGGTCCTCAAATGAAACTGGTATACTATCCTATTTATGCTATTTTTATTCCTCTGCTAGTTTTGATTCTTTATATTGGACAGACAGACCAGTTCCCTACCTCTTCCCGCTGCCACCCGCCTCCTCCATTTTTGGGGCAATGCTCAGGCAATACTCAATTGGTTGTACTCTTGGATTGAGCAGACCTTCCCATACAATTCTGATAACTCCATGAAGGACATAACTCTACCATTACAATTTACAATATAAGTTAAGAACAGAGAACCCTTTTCAAACATATTTTCCATAAATACAGGTATTTTATCAACTAGTACATTTGAGTTCAGCCATAATATTTGTTCTATCTTTTCAGGGGGATGAAATTAAAATTGTAGCCAGTTCTGCAATGCTTGTTTGAAAATGACTTTTTTTCAAAGTATCTGTATCATTTTCAATTAATCAAAAATGAGACATGGCAATCTGCACAAATGAAAAAATGCCATTTTTAAACAATAGATGAGCTTTTCTTAGCAATCTACTTGAGAACCATTTAGGGTACATGTAAAACTTTTAGAGAGAGGTTTAGTGCTTTTATATTTAATCATCTCAATCCACCCTATTCATTATATAGACAGACACGCTTTATCTTGTCTGGTTTAGCATCCCAGATAAAGTAAAATATTTTTATAGACAGGTATTTACCTCTCCATGGTTGCAGGATCTTGTCTATTTTTACAAGTTTTCTATTGAAATTCATTGTGGAGAGCTTATTTATATCTTTTGTGATATGAATACCAAGTATGTCTACTTCACCATCAGCCCATTTTATAGGTAAACTGCAAAGTAATGTAAAATTGTATTTTTTAAGGACCCAATACGTAATATTGTACACTTTAGTCCAGAGAGAACAGAAAAGTTATCTAGATCTTTAATGAGACATTGCAGGGATGTAGCTTGCGGACTTAACATAAAACTTGAGTCATCGGCATACATGGACACCTTTGTTTTAAGCCTTAGATTTCTAATCCTCTAATGATGTTATTGGATCTGATTTTAATGAATAGATATGGTGACAGCGGACACCCTTGTTTAACTCCTCTTGACAATTCAAAACTCTGAGAAGTAGCCGGTATTTACTATTTTACACCTGGGGTTGCAATATATTATTATATTATTTTAATATATTATTTTTACCCATTGTATAAGAGAATTACAGAAATTCAAAAAATCCAGGCATTTATAAATAAAATCCAGTCTTACTTTATCAAATTCCTTTTCAATATCCGCTATAAATACCATTCCTGGCTTGTGTTTCATGATGTTCTATTATTTCTAGTAGTTGTCATATTATCTCCAATGTATCGTTCATGTAAAAAACCTGTCTGATCAGGATGAACAATACCTGGTAAAACCCTAGCATTTTGCTAGTATTTTTGCATCACAACATTGAAGTGTAAGGGGCCTCCAGTTTTTTAGATAGACCGGGTCTTTATATTTGCCATCTGGGTCTTGTTTTAATAATAGAGAAATCAAACCTTCTTGCTGAGTACCTGACAGACTACCATTTCTATAGGGGTAGTTAAAACAATCTAACAATGGAGCTTTTAGTGTATCAAAAAATACTTGATTACACCTCTACCGGTATGCCATCAAGACCTGGGGTTTTTCCAGACTGAAATGATTTAATTGCCTCAAAGTTCTTTGCATGGATCTTTCTGTACATTTGTTAGTTTTCCATTTTTTATATTATTTGGAAATAATTCCTTACCGTAATCTTCATTCAGTGGGAGAGGATGAGATGGAAAAGAGAACATCTGCCTAAAATAATTAGCTTCCTCTTAAAATATAATTCGGAGAATCATAGATGACTCCGTATTCAATAACAAGTTTCTGCAAATTATTTTTGTTAGCTTTCCTGTATTGGAGATTCAGGAAGAATTTTGTGCATTTTTCTCCACATTCCATCCAGTTGGCCATATTTTTGTAATAGATTACATTAGATCGTTCTTGAATAAGTTCCTCAAGTTCTTTTTCTTTTTCCTCCAACTTATTTTGTATCTCTGTAGTATTGTTTTTATTGCTATTTACCTGTACTATTAGTTAATGGATTTCCCTTGTTAGTCTTGTTTCTTTAGCCAGAAACTGCTTTTTTATTATTGATGAATTTTGAATTGAAAGTACATTGGACGTACATTTTTAAGGTATCCCAAACAATAAGGGGATTTTCTGAACCTATATTATACTGGAAAAATTCAGTTATAAATTCTTTGTCTTCGTTAAAAATAAGTTGTCCTCCAGTAAACTTTGATTAAATTTCCAATATCCCCGTCCACGTGGAAAATCTATGAGTTATGTGAATGCCAATTAGATGATCTGTCTCATATTAAAACTTTTTTAATCTTTGATGCAAGAGAGAAAAAGACAAGAAAGTAGTCAAGACGACTAGCTTAATTAAGTCTCCTCCATGTATATCTCACTAGGTTGTGGTTTTTTTAGTCTCCAAATATCCACTATTTTTAATGTGTCCATAATATCTGTGATTTCCTTAAGGGCATGGTGATGATAGTTTGTAGAGTGATTACCTTTACGGTCCATTGAGGTAATTAACACTGTGTTATAGTCTCCTACCATAATGATTAGATAATTTGTTGCATGTAAGTTCAATAAATTGGTATAAATGTTTTCGAAGAAGTGTGGATCATCCTGATTTGGACCATATAGATTAATTAGCCAAATCTCTTTTTTGTCCACTTTTATATTCAAAAGGATCCACCTTCCTTGCGAATCATTCCTGATTATTTGCACATTCAGATCAAATTCTTTGTTAATATCATCATGCCCTTTGAGCTCCTTTGTCCATGACAGAAAATTATTTCACCACCCCATTCCTTTTTCCACGCAACTTCATCTAAGTATGTAGAGTGAGTTTCCTGTAAACAGTATATGTTATATTCCTTTTCTTTTAGCCATGTAAAGACTGATCTTCTTTTTTTATAATCTGCCAAACCGTTAGAATTATAACTAGCTATACTTATTTCACCCCTTACCATAACTAGATACTATTCTCAGGCTAAATTGACCATAATTAGTGCTTGTGAAGTTACTGCCATAAGAGGTATTATGAAGGTCAAAACTAGAGCTTTCAAATGTCTGATATTTAGAATTCAAGAAATAGGTTCTAGCAATAATGAGATTTTTTTTTCTCGAGAAAATCACATTGCAGGATTTTTAATGAATTAAATGAATTTCTTTGCAAATTATGGTGGAAAATAAGTATTTGGTCAATAAAAAAGTTTATCAATACTTTGTTATATACCCTTTGTTGGCAATGACAGAGGTCAAACGTTTTCTGTAGCTGGTATTTTGGCCCATTCCTCCATGCAGATCTCCTCTAGAGCAGTAATGTTTTGGGGCTGTTGCTGGGCAACACGGACTTTCAACTCCCTCCAAAGATTTTCTATGGGGTTGAGATATGGAGACTGGCTAGGCCACTCCAGGACCTTGAAATGCTTCTAACGAATCCACTCCTTCGTTGCCCGGGCGGTGTGTTTGGAATCATTGTCATGCTGTAAGACCCAGGCACGTTTCATCTTCAATGCCCTTGCTGATTGAAGGAGGTTTTCACTCAAAATCTCACGATACATGGCCCCATTCATTCTTTCCTTTACACGGATCAGTCGTCCTGGTCCCTTTGCAGAAAAACAGCCCCAAAGCATGATGTGTCCACCCCCATGCTTCACAGTAGGTATGGTGTTCTTTGGATGCAACTCAGCATTCTTTGTCCTCCAAACACGACGAGTTGAGTTTTTACCAAAAAGTTCTATTTTGGTTTCATCTGACCATATGACATTCTCCCAGTCTTCTTCTGGATTATCCAAATGCTCTCTAGCAAACTTCAGATGGGCCTGGACATGTACTGGCTTAAGCAGGGGGACACGTCTGGCACTGCAGGATTTGAGTCCCTGGTGGCGTAGTGTGTTACTGATGGTAGGCTTTGTTACTTTGATCCCAGCTCTCTGCAGGTCATTCACTAGGTCCCCCCGTGTGATTCTAGGATTTTTGCTCACCGTTCTTGTGATCATTTTGACCCCACGTGAGATCTTGCGTGGAGCCCCAGATCGAGGGAGATTATCAGTGGTCTTGTATGTCTTCCATTTCCTAATAATTGCTCCCACAGTTGATTTTGTCAAACCAAGCTGCTTACCTATTGCAGATTCAGTCTTCCCAGCCTGGTGCAGGTCTACAATTTTGTTTCTGGTGTCCTTTGACAGCTCTTTGGTCTTGGCCATAGTGGAGTTTGGAGTGTGACTGTTTGAGGTTGTGGACAGGTATCTTTTATACTGATAACAAGTTCAAACAGGTGCCATTAATACAGGTAACGAGTGGAGGACAGAGGAGCCTCTTAAAGAAGAAGTTACAGGTCTGTGAGAGCCAGAAATCTTGCTTGTTTGTAGGTGACCAAATACTTATTTTCCACCATAATTTACAAATAAATTCATTAAAAATCCTACAATGTGATTTTCTGGATTTTTTTCCTTCTCATTTTGTCTGTCATAGTTGAAGTGTACCTATGATGAATATTATAGGCCTCTCATCTTTTTAAGTGGGAGCACTTGCACAATTGGTGGCTGACTAAATACTTTTTTGCCCCAATGTATAAACTTGTAGACAAATACATAAAAAGATAGACAAACAAACACATTAAATTATAAAACAGTTCATGACAATAGAGAGAGAGGGAGAGAAGAGAGCGAGATCAGGTGTGTGTGCGTATGTATAAGTCCGTATATGTAAGCAAGCATGTAGTTGAGTATGTGTGTGTTCATATCCACTTCATAATGTTCAGATATTTTAAAACAGTTCCCATACCTTCTTTTTTTTCGTCACCTGAAGTCCCTGTAGAATTTAGTACAGCTGTGTACACTGTTATGTGTCTGGGAATAGCTGTCCATCTATAAAGAGTTTGTCCACAATGATAAAGCCATGCCTACCATCAATCCTTTGTTGTCTTTGTACCGGATACAGTCTCTTACGACGTTCGTTTATCTCCTTCGGAAATTGGTCAATGAGACCGAATTTGATCCCTTTAAGCTCCCTTCCTCTGCTTTTGATCAGCTCCTTTTGTTGGTAGTGTTCAAACTTTGATTGGTCGGGGGCCCTTGGTCTTGTCGCTCCAAGTCTGTGTACTCGGTGGAAATCCACCTTGTTTACAGTCTCTATAGGAAGTTTCAAATGGGGATTTCATGAATTCTCTGATTGCGCCCTCTGGATTATTGGATGCGTCCTCAGGTATACAAGAAAAAAATTCGATTTTCACGCATGCTAAGACTTTGTATGTCTAGTAGCGTCTCCTTCATCACCCTGTTTTCCCTGAGTAGACAATCCATGTTGGAATTGTGTATTTTTACTTGGCTGCGAGTGTCTTGTTTTCTGGTTGGAGCTTGAGAATTTCACTCTGAACTCCAAACTCCCCCTCAGCCCTGCTCCTTCCTCACACAACTTTTCCATTGTTGCATGGATTCCAGCCAGAGCACTAGCCTCTACATCAATGGTAAGTAAATCATCCGTGTCTGTAAATTAATTTGTTTCTTTTTTTTGTTGCGTTAAAGTTATTTTGTGAGGCGGTCGGATCTTTCCACGAAGCAATATGTTGTTCCTCCGTAGCGTAAAGCTGTTGGTACTCGTCGATTTCCCTCAGGATCTGCTTGGTATCCAGATTGGCTCTATACTGCAACCAGTTGTTTTACGAAAAGATAACAATGAGTCTTTCCCACAGCGATGACAGGTGTCTGTAGTACAGCCAGCTAGCACTCACGGAATCCACGCAAAAAAAGCAACACAAACTTGCAGTCCCAGCCGTAAAGGCTAACCGCGTTGTGGAATCCTTAGTAACAAAACTTTAGTTTGGATTAAAATCGATTTAATGAAAAGGTTTCAATTTAAAACAAACCGAGTGTAGACAGTACAGTGAGTGTCCTGTCGTGCGCTGTGATGACGTCTCTCGTAACACGACAGTGTTTTAATAAATAAACAAAACAAATAATGTTCCTTCATGACACAGAGTCAATAACACCTGAGGAAAGAACCAAGAACCAAGGGAAGATAATCAAGGAGGTGATGGAGTCCAGGTGAGTGTCATGAGGCGCAGGTGTGCTTAACGATGGTGACAGTTGTGCGGGATAATCAAAAGCCTGATGACCTAGAGGCCGGAGAGCGAGTATACGTGACAGCTCCAACTACAGGACGCCGACAAAGGGGACGAACCCGGGGATCAGGAGCAGACCGGTCACACCTGCTGAAGAGTGGGAACCTGTCACGCTGGCCGAGGCAGGGGAGCCTGTAGCGGCACCCGGACACAACGTCATTCCCACCGAAAAAAAACACGAGGCGCTGGTGTGCTTGACGATGGTAACAGGTGTGTGGGATAATCAGCAGGCTGATGACCTAGAGGCCGGAGAGTGACAGTGTTTATTTTTGTTCAGTGTAGTTTGTGCATATTTATGTTGTAAAAGAGACCTAGGTCTAGGTCTCCAGGTCTTCCCTGTCAAAATAAAGGTTACATAAAACATTTAAAAAGATGTCCGTACTCCTATAATGTAGTTGCCTTTGACTTCCCGTTGGCCTCCTCCCAGTATAGACTGGTCTTAGGTAAATCTAGTGTTCATTGGCATTTCATGGTAATTTGTGGAGGCAAGCGGAGGGAGCAGGCAGTGGGCAGCACAGTAAGTAAAACAGAAGGACAAGGGAAGGATTAGATAATCAAACAGTGTGCCACTTTAAATAATCTCTGGCTCCTTTGGGAGAGGTGAGACTCAAAGCCCAGGCCATTCTGCTTTAATTGTCTGATTCTCCCTTCATTATGGTTAAGGGCCTCCGTAATTCAGCTACCATTAAACATTCAGGAGCCAGACAGAAAGAGAGAGGGGGGAGGGGGGTCGAGCAAGCAGAGAGAGGGAGTGAGAGAAGGAGAGGCAGAGAGAAGACACACTGAAGACATCCCTCCGTGTTCTACCTCACTCGCTCTAGCTCTTA
Source organism: Oncorhynchus masou masou (assembly GCF_036934945.1). Classification (NCBI taxonomy): domain Eukaryota; kingdom Metazoa; phylum Chordata; class Actinopteri; order Salmoniformes; family Salmonidae; genus Oncorhynchus; species Oncorhynchus masou. The sequence goes on from NC_088223.1 coordinate 64,200,293, forward strand.
ACAGCAGGCATATTAAAGCTGGGAATCTTTTATATGAACAGCTGCTGATCTTTTATATGAACAGCTGCTGATCTTTTATATGAACAGCTGCTGATCTTTTATATGAACAGCTGCTGCCTGATTGATGCAGTTCAACATGCATATGTTCTACTGAGATAAAACAATCACAACCACTTGTATCATGTAAACTGGCTTTTGACTTTTTAAGAAACCTTTTACGCTAGAGTAAAGATACTGTATGATGCTGCAGTGTAGTTGCTTTAGTTGATGACCTGAAACGGTTTCAAATAAAAAGGAGTGAAACAAACCAAAAAAAGAGCAAGTGTGTATAATTATAGTGTTCTGCCTGACCACCTCTCAATAAAGCAGAACGTGTGAAGTGAACACAGTCTCAGTCAGTCAGTCACTCACTCACTCACTCACTCACTCACTCACTCATAGATAATAACCAAAGGTTCCAAAGGAAAATAAATAAATATGTATTTACAATGGTATTTGTTCTTCACTGGTTGCCCTTATCTTGTGGCAACAGGTCACAAATCTTGCTGCTGTAATTTCACACTGGTATTCCACCCACTAGATATAGGAGTTTATCAAACTTTGATTTGTTTTCTAATTATTTGTGGGTCTGTGTAATCTGAGGAAGATATGTGTCTCTAATATGGTCATACATTTGGCAGGAGGTCAGGAAGTGCAGCTCAGTTTCCACTCTTCTCTTGAGAGCCAGGTCTGCCTCACTGAGTCTGTACATTGACAAAGCTTTTGGGTCAGTCACAGTGGTCAGGTATTCTGCATCTGAGTACTCTCTGTTTAAGGCCAAATAGCATTCGTTTGCTCAGTTTTTCTGTTAATTCTTTCCAATGTGTCAAGTAATTATCCTTTTGTTTTCTAATGATTTGGTTGGGTCTTATTGTGTTGCTATCCTGGGGCTCTGTGGGGTCTGTTTGTGATTTTGAACAGAGCCCCAGGACCAGCTTGCTTAGGGGACTCTTCTCCAGGTTCATCTTTCTGTAGGTGATGGCTTTGTTATGGAAGGTTTGGGAATCTCTTCCTTTTAGGTAGGTTGTTGAAGGTTGTAGAACGGCTCTTTTCTGGATTTTGATAATTTGCGGGTATCGGCCTAATTCTGCTCAGCATGCATTATTTGGTGTTTTACGTTGTACACTGAGGATATTTTTGCAGAATTCTGCATGAGATTTACTTGTCAGGGCCCAGGTCTAGCTGAATCTGTGCAGAAGATCTAGGTGTTGCTATTGGCCCTCCTTGGTTGGTGACAGAAGCATCAGATCATCAGCAAACAGTAGACATTTCACTTCAGATTCTGGTAGGGTGAGGCCGGGTGCTGCGGACTGTTCTAGTGCCCTCGTCAATTTGTTGATATATATGTTGAAGAGGGTGGGGCTTAAGGGCAACAGGTAGCCTAGTGGTTAGAGCGTTGGACTTGTAACCAGAAGGTTGCAAGATCAAATCCCTGAGCTGACAAGGTAAAGAGTTGTCATTCTGCTCCTGAACAAGGCAGTTAACCCACTGTTCCTAGGCCTTCATTGAAAATAAGAATTTGTTCTTAACTTCTCTGTGCACTGAACCTATTAACAGGATGAAATTCAACAACATACGGTGATCGCTACATAAATAGTCATATCAAACATTCATGAAAATACATTGTCAGATTTAAAAAATGATTTACTGCAAAAGAATGTGATTATCTGAGGATAGAGTCCCATAAAAAAACAACTATTTCAACCAGCACAAGCGTAACAAAATCACAAACTGCAATAAAATAAATAGTTTACCTTTGACGATCTTCCTCGGTTTGCAATCCCAATGCTCATTGTTACACAATGAATGGTCAGTTGTTTGATAAAATCCATTTTTATAGCCTAACAAGAAACATTTTGTGAACAGCTTGTGTCGTGAATTCCATCTCATTCCATTTTCAACGACACATTCGATGTAAATACACACATTAAACGTGACTTTTCCAGTCATGTTTGGTTTCATTGCAATCAACTGGTTTGTTTGTAACACAACCAAACCTGATGGGTCATTTCGCGGGACGTATTGACTGAAAGAAACCGATTTGAAGACAACAAGTAATGACATCACTGTGCACCAATGATATGACAACTGTTTCATTGATTGACTGTATTTTAACCCAATGATCACTGATTGTCTTGAAATCTAGCTGGGTAGATTGGGGTGGAGGTAAACGGCAATATGTTATGTTTATGTGTTGGAAGACCAACCCATGTAGTAAACTCTGGCGTAAAGAGGTTAATTCGCCAATAAAGATTCATACCGGAAGGAGCCACGCATGTTACACACAGAATTGTTTTGGTAAAGCGCATCTTCAGCTGTTTATATATCAATCAGTATGGCGACTAAGTCAGGGAAAGCTAAATCTAAGACTAGATATACAGATGTACACACAATTTTAGAAGAAATTGATAGGGAAAGTGAGACAGAGATTGTTGGAGGACGATTCATTTAGCGATTCCCAAATGGAGGAATATTTTGTGAACAGAGAGGACATCGTTTTGGACAGGTAAGTTCTTCTCATGCTAATGCCGTTGTTTGAAATTAATAATATAAAATATTATTTGTGAAATGAAATAGCCTATTTGAGGCTGTTGAGGGGAGGGCAGGCCCACAACAATGGCCAAAGTGAAATGGAGACAGTAGATCTAGCTGGTCTGTCATAAAATAAATGAGACAGTAGATCTAGCAGGTCTATAATAATATATTCAACCTTATGTTCCCTGTACTCTATATATATCGGTTTATTTTACCTGTTGATACAGGGCTCATATGTGAAACTATTCAAACTGAATATTTTCTTTCACAGTGACACTGACTCCGAATGGGAGCCCCCAGTGCCAAGGTGTCCATCCCCCACTGAAGCTGGTTCATCCAGCTCCTGCCACAAGTGGTGTTCATCTGCCCAAATGTATTTCAGCAGGCATGGATGTGTCTCAGAGCCAAAAGGCGTCGCTGTGTTCTTTGCAAAATGAAGTCCCCCATCACCTGCACCACGTGCTTGGTGACCCTCTGCTTTACAGCAGAAAGAGAATGCTATGGCACCTGGCATCAGCAGCACAATATTGTGTAGAGGACTGAGGGTCTTCCGAATATTGAAAGTGTTATTTTGTAAATGTGTTTGTTTTTTTTCATGTTTTTCTCCATTTTTTTGGGGGGGGGGGTGCTAGAATATCATTTTGGTATTTTGTATATAGTTATTCCATTCAAAATGTATAACTTCACCAATTTGGCCACTTGGGTACATTTGGGCTACTTGTGTGGGACACCTGGGGACCTCATGATAAATGTCATGTAGCACACTCATTTTAGAAGGTACAGTATCATTCTGAAACTTTGCACAAGTACTTTTCCCCTCTTATGTTTTTCATTGAAATTGTCCCAATCATCCTATCTGAATGTTTGTTTTGTCATGTAAATTTTAAAGATGATGATACAACAATAAAAATGAAAAAACGTATGGTTTTTTCACGGTATTAACTAAACCAGATCTATTGTGTTATATTTTCCTACATTCAATTCACATTTACACAAACTTCAGAGTGTTTTCTTTTAAATTAAACCAAGAATATGCATATCCTTGGTCCTGGGCCTGAGCTACAGGCTATATTTGGGTATGTCTTCAGGCGGAAATTGAAAAAAGTAGGGGGGTAGCTGTAAGACGTTAACTGATTGGCCTAGTTAAATAAATAAAATATAAATTAAGCTGCAACCCTGTCTCACACCACAGCCCTGTGGAAAGAAATGTGTGTGTTTTTTGTTGTGTAGCAGACCCTCATGCCAAATTGAGTCAAAGGCTTCTTTTAAATCAACAAAGCATGAGAAGACTTGGCCTTTGTTTTGGTTTGTTCGTTTGTCAATTAGGGTGAATACATGGTCTGTCGTACGGTAATTTGGTAAAAAGCCAATTTGACAATTTGCTCAGTACATTGTTTCATTGAGGACATGTATGAGTCTGCTGTTAATGATAATGCAGAGTATTTTCCCAAGGTTGCTGTTGACGCATATCCCACTGTAGTTATTGGGGTCAAATTTGACTCAACATTTGTGGATTGGGGTGATCAGTCATTGGTTCCAAATATTGGGGAAGATGCCAGAGCCAAGGATGATGTTAAAGAGTTTAAGTATAGCCAATTGGAATTTGTTTCTGTATATTTTATCATTTCATTGAGGATACCATCATCACCACAGGCCTTTTGGGGTTGGAGGGTTTGTATTTTGTCCTGTAGTTCATTCAATGTAATTCGAGAATCCAGTGGGTTCTGGTAGTCTTTGATAGAGAGAGTGAGAGAATAAACTGTCTCGCTCTCTCTAAGGGAGGGGAAGGCAGGGGGAGTGGCAAGGCAGGCCACTCTCATGCAAAGGTGGCCCTGTGTTGCCATGGTAACAGTTAGGACACAAGGTCAGGCTGTTCACTGAGGCCTAGACTCCTTCATTAGTCCAAGCTCATCTTTATGGCCAAGCCGCACAGGTTTACACACACACACACACACACACACACACACACACACACACACACACACACACACACACACACACACACACACACACACACACACACACACACACACACACACACACACGCAAAGTACTGTATATATTGTGCCTCATTTCAACAGTGTTGATACAGGACTTGGGGGTTGATCAACACGTATTCTCATGATTCCTTTCTTCAACACCACCATTTTCACCACATGCTGCACTGTTAAATGAACCTCCCCTCCCCCTTTCTCTGTCATCAACCCCCCTTCCCCCTCTCTCTAGCTCCCTGAACCTTTCCCTTACCTCTGCAGCTCCCCTCTCTTTCTACTTCACTTCCTGTCTCCCAGCCCCCACCACTCCTATTCCTCTCCCTGACCTCCATCCCTCTGGCGGATGAGAGGAGACGAGTGTTAGCCTGCATTGGTCAGCCCTGCCACTCCACCTGAAGAATATCAATCAATGTTACTGTGAAGACAGAAAAGAACAGAACAGAGCTTCTCTCCTCTCTGGGTTCTCTTCCCTCTCTTTCTCTCTGTGTACAGTGTAAACATACTGTACAGCTCAGTGCTAACCAGAGTCATTCACTGAGAAAAGAATTGTCCATATATATTCAATGGGGTGCCATTGCAGTAGGCTCTGTCCATGTCATCTACTGTATTCTCAAACTATTACAACACAGTCTCACAAGTCTTGTCTGCTGTGCGGGATAGTTGGCCAGTCATTTCTATATATCTATCACAATTATTATTATTATTTTTAAATCACTGTTGTTTTTCTCAAGACCTTGGTTAGGATTGCATCCCTCCTCGGGGTCAGAGAGGCAAGGCAGATGGATATGCTGCTGACTCACATAAGCACTCAGAGACAGATAAATGTGAGTAGGATTATTTTTACGTCTTGTATAGCTAATTACTTTGAGGTGTGACTAATTAGGTTTAGGATGCAAACTCTGAGATGTCTCCAGCTATCACTCTAAACAACACAACCAGACAGATAGACAGGCAAAGAGATGGAGATGTCTGCCACCACTGACACAGTCACTGACACGTCAATCAAACACTGCAGTCCTCTTATGGAGATTATAAGACTAAAAATAGTGTTGGATTAAAAAATCTAAATTAGTCAAAAACCAGCAGCCCAGGCACCATGCATGCCACAGCACAGCCCCTCTGCTGTTGATATACAACACCAGTCTCCCCATAGACCCACCAGAGCCAGAGCCAGAGCCAGAGCCAGAGCCAGAGCCAGAGCCAGAGCCACAGCCAGAGCCACAGCCACAGCCACAGCCACAGCCACAGCCACAGCCACAGCCAGCCCAGGGTAAGCTAATATTGGGCTAAGAGGAAGGCAAGCAGCTGCTGTCTCAGTCTTATTGTGTTCCTGCTCTCTCTGTCCAAGACCCAGGCTGGCTAGCTCACCAGTATAAATCACAAAGAGCAATTAGTGCAGCATGTCCCCTTGCCCTCGTTAACCAGCAGGAGGGAACCCCATTTACATCATGCTCCACGGTGGCTGGAGACACGCCTCTAGTCTGGAGACACTCTGGATGGGTTGACTGGGCTGGAGCCTGCAGGGATGATACATACACCATTCTGTACAGATAGTCAGGCTACGTACCTCCATTACAAATCAATGCACCTTCAATGTAATCAACGTCCCACTATGAGGATGATGTTGATGAGAGTGATACTTTAATAACAGTATTAGAAGAATTTAAATGATTAGTCCACTACTCAGTACCCAACATCTAAAATGATCTGAAAGTTAATTCCACAAGATTAATAAAATAATATAAACTGCTTAGGGAAATAGCCATCAACACCCTCATTTCCATACTGTTCTAAATGATCACAATCACCAGGGGAGCCTTTAACATATGACAGCCCCCACCCCCCCATCCATTGAAAAATCACTCTTGATAATAATGTCAAAATGAATGTAATTGATTTATATTGCGTTTTAGCTGTGATTGCCGCGGTAACAGTGGCTGTTGTGTCCAGGATAATTAGGTGGTAATGAGGGTGTAATTGGCGGCGTCTGAGCGTGTGCAGTAGGGCTCAGAGCAAAGTGTGCTAGTGCTCAGGTGGCAAACCAACGAAGGACCAGCCTTGTCTCTGGAACGAGACTGCCTCCAGGGTTACTCTACACACTGGGGCTGGGCAGACAGAGACAGCTCCCCCTCCACCAGGAGAGGGATGGGGAAAGTGAAAGGAAGGAGGGAGGTGGGTGGTGGTTTGTGATGGGAATCTTGAAAAAATATGACTGTCCTGTGAAGCCTGCAAATGTACAAAAGCAAGGTTGTCATGTCAGAAACGCCCCATGCCCTCCCCCTCCAAACATACGAAAAATAGAGAGGGAGAAGGAGGTATATCTCCCCTTCACCCTCTCCCTCTCCCCTCTACACATGCACCTCCTTCTCCCTCTCTATTTTTCATATCTCCCCTTCTCCCTCTCCCCTCCACACATACACCTCCTTCTCTCCCTCTACCCTCCACACATACACCTTCTTCTCCATCTCTCCCTCCCCCCTCAACACATACACCTCCTTCTCCATCTCTCCCTCCCCCTCAACACATACACATCCTTCTCCCTCTCTCCCTCCCCCCTCAACACATACACCTCCTTCTCCATCTCTCCCTCTCCCCTCCACACATACACCTCCTTCTCCATCACTCCCTCCCCCCTCCACACATACATCTCCTTCTCCATCTCCCCCTCTCCCCTCCACACATACACCTCCTTCTCCCTCTCCCCTCCATCTCTCTCCTATTATTTCTTCTCCCACTGACAGCTGTATCTTTTCTGGGGGAGGTCTGCATGGCACTGGATAAAAACAGAAGAAAAACAGAAATGTGAAACAACAATTTGCCGTTTCTGAAACATGTCTCGCCCTTTTTGGGTGGGATGGGGGGTGTCTACGCTTTCACTCACTTCAAGACCCCCTCACTCCCTACTTCCCTCCCTCTTTCTCTCTCTCCTCGCCAGCAGACATATTCTTCTCTTTAGGTGCACTGTGACTGGAGAGAGAGGTGAACTGGTTACTGTGGCAACCAGGAGAGTGACTCTCAGGCGATGGCATGAACATGGGGAGAGAGAGAGGGTGTGGAGTTAGGGAGAGAGGGATGGAGGAATATGAGAGGGGGGTTTGGAAGAAAGCAGGAGGCAGATCAGAGGGAGGTGTCAGTGGGTTACTTTTTTCTGGCAGAAAAAAGGAAAGTAAAAACAAAAGAGGCTGTCTGGTGAATGAGTGCTGGATTGGGCAGTCAGAGCTCTGCTGTTAACAACCTGACCTAGCTGTTCCTGTTCCTAGAGACACACAGTGCAAACTGGACCTGCAGAGGATTGGGTCTGCATTTCCCTCTGTGAAAGCAATATAATCTCAGTCCATACAGATAGATGCATCATCTGTAGCAATTTACTCTCAACTACATACACTAAATGCATTGGATTAGAACATTTATCAGACAAATAGAGTGGAATTGACCAAAAATAGGTTTTAATTTTCTCCAAACCAGGTCAGACCAGTTCTGTTGCCATTGACTATACTCTGACTCACACAAAGCGTCCTTTAGCCTTGCCACGATTGAATGAGGTAGACCAGTAGACCAGTAGCTAACGGCAAGAGATGGAACTACTGTGACAGTCTTGGAGTGCTGTGAGGATGAGTGTGATACTGTAGCTCTTTGACCTTTAGAACAAGGTGATGGGAGCCCACAGAGAAACAGACTGTCCGGGACAAACTGAGCTATGGGTTGGCTGTAGTAAATATGCTGCCCCATATGGTGGGGATGACCTTATGAAAGCAACATAAACAACAACAACAACAAACTGTGGACGTTGCAATGCCTGCTGGGAGCTGCCTATGTGAAAGGACAACGGTTTGAAATACAAATTGGAAAGAGGTCTCATCCACGATGACTATCTGGTTACACACTATTAAGTTACAATAACTCACGAATAAGCCATTATAAATGATGATCCTTTATGAATGATGTAAAAAATGATGTACATGCACTGTTCTACATGCACTATATCATACTTTGGACAAAACAACCAATCATATCCAGGAATACTGCAGTCCTGTTTATCCAACATCCAATCAGTGAGGCCACACATCCAGTCCCATTGCAGAGAAGTGGATGTCCCTATCAGACTGGGCATGAGCAGATCTGATGATGTCACGGTAATAGAGAGGTACACTACATGACTAAAAGTATGCTCGTCAAACATCTCATTCTAAAATCATGGCAATCATTATGGATTTGGTTCCCCATTTGCTGCTATAACAGCCTCCACTCTTCTGGGAAGGCTTTCTACTAGATGTTGGAACGTTGCTGCTGAGATTGGCTTCCATTTAGCCACAAGAGTATTAGTGAGGTCGGGCACTGATGTTGGGCAATTAGGACTGGGTCGTTGTCTGCGTTCCAAATCATCCCAAAGGTGTTCGATGGGGTTGAGGTCTGGGCTCTGTGCAGGCCAGTCAAGTTCTTCCACACTGATCTTGTCATGCTGAAACAGGAAAGGTCCTTCCCCACACTGTTTCCACAAAGTTGGAAGCACAGTATCGTCTAGAATGTCATTGTATGCTGTGGCGCTAAGGGGCCTAGTGCGAACAATGAAAAACAGCCCCAGAAAATTATCTCCTCCTCCACCAAACTTTACAGTTGACACTATGCATTTGGGCAGGTAGCGTTCTCCTGGCAGCCGCCAAACACAGATTTGTCTGTCGGATTTCCAATTGGTGAAGCGTGATTCATCACTCCAGAGAGCAAGTTTCCATTGCTCCAGAGTCCAATGGCATTGAGCTTTACACTTCTCCAGCCGACCCTTGGCATTGAGCATGGTAAACTTAGGCTTGTGTGAGGCTGCTCGTCCATGGAAACCCATTCTTAAAGCTCCCGACTAGCAGTTATTGTTCTGACGTTGCTTCCAGAGGCAGTGTGGAACTCTGTAGTGAGTGTTGGACAGACATTTTTTAGGTGCTACATGCTTCAGCACTCGCAATCTAGCACTCTAGCAGGGCAAAAATCTTATGAACTAACCTGTTGAAAAGGTGGCATCCTATGACGGTGCCATGTTGTAAGTCACTAAGCTCTTCAGCAAGGCCATTCTACTGCCAATGTTTGTCTATGGAGATTGCATGGCTGTATGCTCAATTTTATACACCTGTCAGCAACTGGTTTGGCTGAAACAGCTGTCTCCACTAATTTGAAGAGGTGTCCACATACTTTTGTATATGTAGTGTACTTCATGACACACTATCTATTTCAAACACTCCAGAGTTAACTAATGGTTATCAGAAGTCTCTTTGCTCCAGTGTATCATGCCTGCTGCACTACCTGTGACTGCAGTGTAAGGTTAACAGACTCCCCTCATTATGCAAGAGGAGCTACACATGGGGTCTGTGATCTCAGCAACACACTCTTTATCAAAAGGTAACAGCCAGCGCCACGCACTACACGATGCCAGAGAGGAAAAGACACATCCTTATGTTTCATAGACGACAGGGGACATTCAAGTCATTGTGAAGGAGAACGAAGGGGGGGTGGGGGTGGGGGGTGGAGTCACAGCCAGGCATATGGTACCTCAAATTTTTGGGCAATGACAAGTGACAGGTTAACTGAAAAGTTGGCGGGGGGTAGCGCGTGGTGGGGTGCAGAGGGAGAAAGGTAGAGAATAGGAGGAGAGAAATAGAGGGTGGGGGGGTAGCAGTAAGGTTGCTAAACGCTCCCATCTGTTCCTATCCCGAGGCACTCCAGCTCTAGAGTACCTGCAGTCTTATGTAGATGAATCCGGAGCGGAGCTCTTCACTTACAGACCATGTATAAGTATATTTGAATAATGAGAATAATGAGGGATCAACTGTTGCCTAGAAGTGTTGCTTATTTTTCTGATTATCACTATTTCAGGATGTTGGCGGTAACTCCTGCCAATAGTGCTCTCCTCATTAAGGCCTGCTTTGCTCTGTGCCCGAGCACCGTCCCAGGAGAGATAGGATTAACGGGGCTCTTCTACGGACTGTATCTCAAATCATACATTATCTACAGAGCCTCAGACCAACAGTAAGCAAATAGCATCATGCTTATGGTACTGTGGATGTATCTACAGGCCTATTGACAGGCCTACTGAAAGTGACTGAAGACCTGTAACCTGACCTGTGAATGATATGTTACAGTACATCATCCCGTTTCCTCTTATCTAACATACTGATCCAGTAATGACTTCCTTAAACCATTCCAGCTAACCAGTTTAAGGCATGATATAGCAATTTCTTCCTTGACTTAAAATCCACAAAACCATTTACTAGCTCATACGTATCAAGTTGTATTTTATTCATGTATGTATCTGTTCCTCTATTAATCTGCTTGCTGTTTTTTAAAGGTGTGTGTGTGTGTGTGTGTGTGTGTGTGTGTGTGTGTGTGTGTGTGTGTGTGTGTGTGTGTGTGTGTGTGTGTGTGTGTGTGTGTGTGTGTGTGTGTGTGTGTGTGTGTGTGTGTGTGTGTGTGTGTGTGTGTGTGTGTGTGTGTGTGTATGTGTGTGTGTGCGTGTGCCAGGCTGCACTGTTAGTCACACATCTACACCCCAAGTTCTACGATAAAACAGTGAGATTTGCAGCTAGACAATGTCTCTGTCTATAGATGTGGATCTCTAAACTGAATAAGAGAGAATACTGGGGTCATCCCTGTCCATGTGCTCAGTTTGTGCTCCCGTTAAACGATAGCATATTCTAATGAGGATAACGAGCTGTGGGACACTGAGAAGTGGGTGAGGTAAAGCACTGGCAGATTTACATCTTGGAAAACTTTTTTATATAGTGGGATTACCAGTAGAAATCCCTGGCAAAAATAGAGGCCGTAGTTATTTACTAGCCTTACAGCTGCAAACCATCTGTACTTAATTGTAAGACACAAACTTTACAAAGATCAACAGGAGATTTGGCCACAAAGCCTCTTATCCTGTGGAATTGGTGTCCACTGGTTCTAAAGAGAAAGGGAGGTTGCTTTGGACTCATCACATCATGTGCTTTATGAAAACAGATGTCACTAATCAGACTGCTCTGTCTGTCCTACAAACACCCCCTTTTTGTCTCCATGTCCAAATGAGGTGATTTTGTCTAATGTGCGTACTATACTTTCGAATCAAAAGGCCTATATCACTGTTACTTAGAGTTTAGTGCAGCATGGACGTAGAAATGTTACGAGGTAGAAAAACACCTAGAGCAGTCAGTAGGCATCAAAGCAGCTAATTGCCTTGAGCCTGAGTGCCCTTCAGTGTGAGGCCACCCATTAGATCCCAATTAGGCATGAAATGCCCCGCAAACGGTGCTTAGCTAACAATGCTTAGCTATGGAAATCAGTACTGAAGGGATACTACTAGTAGTATAAAAGCTAACCACTGGAGAGGGGCAGGACAGGTAACATAATATTGGTATTATTATTCAATATAAATAGTCCCATGTTGTTGTTTGCAGCCATTTGCAAACCAGGAGATGCATAAGAGTACTATTCTAAGCACCTAGCGACAGCTAGGCAGTCTAATCCTATTTAACAGGATCTGGCTGTGATGCACGAGGGCTGGCACGATACCAGGAGTGCAAGTGGGGTCAGGGATGGTGATATATTAGCCTATGATGTGTTTGCCCAAACCAGGCATAGACCTATGTCATTAGCCCTTAACTCACCTTGAAGCACCTCATTCAAACCTTCACACCACCCACCGACCTACCTGCACCCTCTACCTCCTACCTGCACCCTCTACCTCCAAATCATCTGAACAGGCACCATTTGGAGCAGGCATTATTTTTTATTTTACCTTTATTTTACTAGGCAAGTCAGTTAAGAACAAATTCTTATTTTCAATAACAGCCTAGGAACAGTGGGTTAACTGCCTGTTCAGGGGCAGAATGACAGATTTGTACCTTATCAGCTCGGGGATTTGAACTTGCAACCTTTCAGTTACTAGTCCAACGCTCTAACCACTAGGCTACCCTGCTGCCCCAAAATAACATTCAAGAGAAGAATAAGGTTTCCTTTAGTCATACAGTACGTTACTCAAATGCATCTGAGATAACACACAAAGAGCCAAGCCATGCCATCAATCAAGGCTTTCCAGAAGTGTCCCAACCTGTTCCAAGAAACTCGGCGGCAAGGCAGACGGGTTTGCCAAGACAAAATATTGGGGCCCTGAGCTGCTGGCCGCTTTAACTCATTTATTTTCTTCCGCTGCGTTAATTCCAGCCATCTCCATATGTTGGGGGGATTAGAGACATATTAGAAACATACTGTCTGGACCAGACCAGGCCCTCCCTCCCTCCGTAATCACTGGGACCGGGAGAGGCAGGGGGAGGCTGGGAAGGCTGGCTTTAATTCTGTGAGAAGAACGCCCGACTGACCGACCAGGTGGATGCAGGCAGAGTGGGGCCCCCCTGGGTAACGGCCAAGCTAGAGCTAGTCTGGGCTGGTATACTGACCCTACTCTCTGACCTCAGGCCTGCCATTGGCCACCACAGCTGTTGCTGATGGGGTTAGGGGTTGGAAAAACAACTTGACCGCTAGATCTCAAAGACTAAGGGAAGGAAGGATGTTGGAATCCCAGGAAGAGGTCTCTCCCTTAGAGATATCTACGTAGAAGTAGAGGTATCAGTCTCTGTGGGCACTTAACAAGGATATGATAGTTACACCAACCTTGGGCAAGTCCGCAGAGCATTCTTGTGACATGAGGGTGGGAGGGGACATTAGCCTGGAAAACTATTGTGATCATTATACAGTCACACAATTTCAGAATGCAGCTATTTTTCTGTGTTCCACTTTGTTGTATATTATGCAACAATGCATTTCCTCCCAAATAAACACAATGTGGAGAATGTAGATAAAAAAGATTGTCATGACAACAACCTGCCCTCCCCCTAGATTTCCCTCTTCCCTCCTCTCCATCCCTCCATAAAGGGCTTAAAACCTGGCTCAACAGGCTGCTGTTGTGTTGTCAGGAGTAGAGAGGAGAGGACAGGGGTCAGCTTGCCACAGATAAGCTCACAGGGGACACAGGGTCAGACAAGTTCTTTGGCAAGGTGACTTCATAACTGTAACAACCTACCCACCCTGCTGCCCACCCCCCTGTCCCACACGTTCCCACAACCCCCTCACCCCTCCTCCACCTCCTCCTCCACTCATTAGCAGGTATAATCCCTGTAGACCCATCTGCCAGACACACGGCCACAGAGCAGCCAGCAAACAAGCCTTAGAGAAACGACAATTAGAACAGCCCTTGTGGGCTATTTGAATTGGCTAGCTGATCACTTACCTCACCTGACAGTCTGCTCTGCCTGTACAGATGCAGACAATAGTGCCATTATAGTGTCTCTCTTTCACACAAGATAAGGAACTGTTTGAATTGCAGGAAAATGATTGTGGCGGATGAACAAGCACACCTGTTGCTGGGTTTCTGTTATGGTAGGAGTCTCCCGTCCCTCCGTCTCTGTCTCTGTTTCCATCAGTAGCATACAGCATCATATCTCTGATGCAGTGTCTGACACCAATGCAACCATGCTGGAGTCGTTTGAACTTTTATAAGAGATAAATGAAAAAAACCCAAGTCAGAATGTTTGGTAGAACATTCCCCACCGATGGGTTCTAAAGGGTTAAATGTAATATTTTTCCTTATGTTACTGAACTCTACGTTTCGTCACAGACAATGAGAATAGATAATCAACCAACTATGGTATTATCACTTCATATATCTTCACCCACAACACTATATCTAGGTTTCCATCTAATTGGCAACAGATTTTCATGTGAATATTTTAAAATACGCATACAAAAATGTGTTTCCATCAAACTGACTTGCTGCGGATAAAAAGCTGTGTGTGATAACGTAGGGGACATAAAAACACTTAAGGTTCCATGTACCAAAAACAGAAGTTCAATGTGTTTCCATTGCATATTCAACTCTACCGATGGGATTGTCACAAATACTGTTGCGATAAATAGCAAACTTGCCCAATCTGGTTTTGGCGCCTGCTCTTTAGACAGCAGTTCACTGATGAAGTAGACAGGGTAGGTTATATGAGATACATATAAGAGCAAGATTATTTTTATTTGATGATTGGCAGCCAAGCACCGATCGTCATGTCACCAGCATTCAAATAATACCACCGATATGCACACAAGTTCATAATAACTTATTTAATCTGCAAACAAACTCTTCATACCAATCAACATCATAGTGGTATCCTACAACATAGCATATCATCGCGTGACTCCAAGTTAACTTCGACATGATGGCTATTATATCAGTATTTGCACATAAATGCATTTCCACTGCAATGGTTTAGTTTTACCGACAGAAAAATTATCCACCCTTGTCTAACGTATTATGTTTTGTTGACATTGGGAAATTTTATAGACAAATTTGCTGTTTCCATCAGGCCTGTCATGACCTTTAGTGAGGTAATTCATCCGCTTGAAATGGTTGGATTGAAACCTGGTTATTGACTAGATATTTGATTTAGAACTCATTTCAGCTCTTCAAAGAATTTCATTAACAGCCTAGGGGAGATAGAAAAGAAAGACTGTGCCGATTATATTTTTTCTATATTGATCAATTCATCTTTTCAATACTCAGTGAGTCCCAGGCAGCACTGTTTTCGATGCAGTATCAGAGGCCTGCTCACAAAATGGCTGCCGTTGGTTCACAACAGCCCCATGGCTCCCAGCAGTGCTCCCTGGAAAGAATAAACTCATTACCAGCGGCCTTCCTTCTCTGTCTGTCTATTCACCCTGATTGGAAGCAGATTCAGAACTATCTGTTGTATGAGATAGCAGATTGCTTTTTCTCAAGAGTATTGCCATGGATGCCAAGAAATATTGGGTTACGTTGCACTCATTGAACAAGGCTTTGTGGAAAAGTAATCCTGGTTTGGGGCTAAACTAGGATCAAGGAACCAGAAACACACAATGTAATCAGTGACACATCATCACACCCAATGAATCAGACACTAGGATAAATCCACACAGATGTTTACCTACAATGTCAACTAAAACATATGTTATAGCGTATTAATTGGAGAGTATTAAATGTGCCATTCAAGGATTTGAGGAGCCTGTGTCAGACCACATCGTTGCAAAACAAACTAAAGAAATGTACAGTGCTACCAAATTCTACAGTTCCATTCAGATATTTCTGAGAGTTCATAAGAGATATAAATAATAGAGAGAATCTGTAGCCTGTCCATAATCTATTATACACCTGCATGAACACTAATTTTGGCATTTGTAAATATTTAAAATACGCATCTATTCAAATACAATATTAAAAATAATATAATATTCAATATCAGTTCATAAATTGCAGAAAAACAAATTGTTTTAAATGGCATTAAAATGGCAGGAAATGTTGTGGTGAAGACGAGTGCATGGTGCTTTCCACAGAGGGGGGTTCTCCCACTACAATCCTAGGGATGTGTGAGAGACCCCACAGTAATTGTTCTCTGTGTGTGTGTCTCAGTGAGACAGAGAGAAAATGGCTGCACAAGGTCACATGGTCTGGCCTCCATTTTGAAGTTTGAATAATGTTTTTGCAGGTTCAACTGCTGCCTGTCATGTGAAAAACACCACACACACACGCACACACACGCCACAGTGCCGTGAGTGCACACAGGCGAAAGCTTTTAAAAAACAGAATTAAAAAGAAGAAACTGTCTGTCTAACATATAGTGAACTTAATAGCTGTTGAGAGAGAGGAGCTTATCTTCCCACCACAGCTAATATGAGCTTCTCAATGAGATGAAAGCCTCGCTCCCTTTCTTACATTTTTAGTTCAATTTCTCCAGGCAATTTATTTGGAGAGAAAAAAACAGTGTACGCGCTGCAAACGCTATTGGCTAAGCATTCGACAAGTCATCCACCCAATGCACCAATCGGAGAACCTCAGCAACAACATGGCTATTTACTGTAGGTTCAGGGATGTTATGGAAATCCTGACAGACAAATATTAATACATCAAACATTAAAGACATCACATTAAATAGAATTTCATTATTCAATATTAATTGACAGAAATGTTGTTATATTTATTCTATAATTTTCAAATATTTCATACATATAGCCTAAATGTACACACTGGTAGGCTCTAAAACCAGAAATTATTTAGCATATTCTATTGTGTGATCGAAAAATTCTAATCAAAGGCATGGACAAGAGCGGTGACACACCAGATCATGTTTCATCATGCCATTTAAAAGGGTTCCTCCGCAATTGAACGCTGTCACTGGTATTTTAGTTAACACACTTCATTCTGTATTCTGTGTTATAGATTAGGCTGGATTATGCAAAGGACCCTACACACAGATTTATCAATTTAATTCCTTTGTGCCCAGAATAATTTTAACAACGGACTCTCCTAGTATTGTATCTCTCTCTGCAGCTGAGAGTGTAACTAAAGGATTATGCAAGCAGCTTCCGAAAGCAAATAGATTTCTACACCTCAGAGAGAGAAAATGCTGGATGTGCACTGTACCACTGTCCACCATACATACACAATGTGCACTTTACCACTGTTCACCATACATACACAATGTGCACTGTACCACTGTCCACCATACATACACAATGTGCACTTTACCACTGTCCACCATACATACACAATGTGCACTTTACCACTGTCCACCATACATACACAATGTGCACTTTACCACTGTCCACCATACATACACAATGTGCACTTTACCACTGTCCACCATACATACACAATGTGCACTTTACCACTGTCCACCATACATACACAATGTGCACTGTACCACTGTCCACCATACATACACAATGTGCACTGTACCACTGTCCACCATACATACACAATGTGCACTGTACCACTGTCCACCATACATACACAATGTGCACTGTACCACTGTCCACCATACATACACAAATGCACTGTACCACTGTCCACCATACATACACAATGTGCACTGTACCACTGTCCACCATACATACACAATGTGCACTGTACCACTGTCCACCATACATACACAATGTGCACTGTACCACTGTCCACCATACATACACAATGTGCACTGTACCACTGTCCACCATACATACACAATGTGCACTGTACCACTGTCCACCATTCATACACAATGTGCACTTGAGTTGTATGACTAGACTTTCAGTGTGCATGTTAAGGGGTTGGGGTCCAGGGTGAAACTGACCTTCACCTGTGATGGGCCACAGTTTTGTTTTTCAAGAATGACACTCCTATATTTACCTAGATTACAATATATACATACATTTACATTATTGTAAATATATTTTGTAATAAATATCTACAGCGGAAACATCATTTGTTGACTGAATTGAAAAACAAAAACAAACAGATTTGATAAATATCTTTAACATATCAATAAAAAATATCTGAGCATGAAAAAATATAAATGCAGTCTTTTAATGAAACATTAAAGACCAATTATATTATGGAGCAGCAGGTTAGCCTAGTGGTTAGAGCGTTGGACTAGTAACCAAAAGGTTGAGAGTTCAAACCCCTGAGCTGACAAGGTACAAATCTGTCGTTCTGCCCCTGAACAGGCAGTTAACCCACTGTTCCCAGGCTGTCATTGAAAATAAGAATTTGTTCTTAACTGACTTGCCTGGTTAAATAAAGGTAAAAATAAAAATATTATCTATACAAAATTGCATTACAAATTTAGCTTAGAAAATGCAACATCAAAATATAAATGTGTCATATTTAGTTTCATTTTATTACTTCAGATATGTAGAATATAATAATTAAAAACACTACAACCACCATCATTTGTTTGTATTACACAATTTAACATTGTGATCATAAATACATTTTTCATTCATCTATCTACTAAAATCCACCTATTTCTGTTATTCGAAAATAGATTAATTACTACTCATGATAAGAAAATCGCCTAATACAAACACCCACAAACAAACCATTAAGGGCCTTACAGTGTAGACACACTACTTAGCATACATCTTCCAGTCATCGTTCCCCATCTGTTCTTCAATACCACATCAAACTCAAGGTCCTTTATTACACCACTTAATAAATACACTTCTAAGAGTAAGACATGACGTGACAGCACATCTGGATAGGGGAGACAGGGACTGCGTGGAGCGAGATGGGGGTTGGGTGAGATGGGGGCTGGGGTGGGAAGTAGAATTCCCAGAACCCACTCTGGTATTCGGCACAGTGATGTGCCCAGGGATGTCACTATCCCAGCTGCCCAACATGTCTGCCTATCTATCAAGGTGATTTCCCCTGGTGGGGAGGTACTGTAACCTTGGAAACACCTTTGGGCAGGTCACCTGACGGCAGGTCATCCTTATCCTGACAGAGCACTTCCCTCCCTGCTGAATTAATTAACTGTATTATTCTCTGTTCTGATTAGCATCATGACCTTCGGGGGGTTTCATCATCACTATACACTATCTGCTTTTGACTAACTTGGAAGGGAGAGACGGGAGGGGGGTGACTGAACTCTTCCTCTGATTACGTTGATCAAGATTCCTAGATTTTTATATTCAATAATTGAAAGTATGTTGTCTATAAATAATACTTAGTCTACAGACAGTTTGGATGAGCAAATCAGGCATGTTTTTGAAGGAGGATTTGTTGTGCAGCTGAGGGGGATCTCAGGGCCATGGGACTTGTAACCAAGGTGATTTTGTTTTCTAAGAGCACTGTAAACATTGGTTCATTCGACTGTGCATTACACATGATTCCAACAATTCATACAGATGGGTTGAAGTGGTGAAAAATAATGAGTTTTTGTAATATATTATATACATTTTTATATCTCAATAAATGTATGGAATATATATGAAGAGTTTATTTCCAAAACACTAGAAATGATTGCTTACGTGTGTGTAAAATATGACTGTTCTCAGATTTTTAATTCATAGATATTAAATGCCTATTCAAATGTTTTTTTTTGTCACAAAACACTATATATTAATTGTTTAGCTGGAATGGAATGTTCGTATCCTGTATATTTAACATGAGATGACTGGTAATGTTGTATGGTTTTAGAAAGGTCTGGAACTCACCTTTCTGCTAAGAATAATTATACATTGCTGAGATGTGCTTACCTTTGATGACACAAGCTCAAGTACATAATAGAACAATATGAAAAGTGGGGGAATAGGGCTTGAAATGACAAATGCTTTCTAAATATAGTAACAATAGAATTATAAATGACTTACTATAAGAATTCACCGTTATTATAAGTGCAAAATAAATATGATCATGCTTAGTTAAAGAAAAATATTGGCACTATTTCATATAACTGACAACAGAGAATTTTCTCCTAAACACCCACTGAGTGGCACAGAGACACCATTCAAATGTGTGCAGACAGCTTTAAGCACAAAGTCATTTTGTCCATTTGTGACTAAGAAAAATAAGTTTTGTTTAAATTCTATGAAATGATTTACTATTGTTTCATGCTGAGAATTCTAAATCCTGCTGAGAATATCATGAAACCACAACTGTTGGATTTGCTAGACTGTCACCTTTCAAATGCCAGGCTAGTCGTTCAGAGGAAGAGAAAATCTATTATTTGTCCGGATAGGAGAGAAAACGTGGCGCGTCACCCTAATGTAAATGTGGGGTCTGAAACCTGACACTTGAAGTCAGCTCCGTTGAGGGAGTGGAAGCAGAGAGCAGACAAATGGGTATTTCTGGCACTATAAGGCACGGGACCCTATGACGTTCACAGAGTGCTGTGTACACCAAAATGTCAGTCGGAACCGGTCCAGAACCACTCAAAGTCCCTCATACAGTAGACTTAACATCTAAGAGGAATAACTAATTTATCAACATTTCTGAAAATGGATATGTTGTATTTTGGAATGAAACTCTTCATATATAGTTAAAAATGTAAAGGTCTATTGAAAAGTGAAATCCTTGTGTAAACAAACACACACATCCTACCATGCGCACACACACAAACATCAGAAGAGCAATGCTTTGATGTCAAATGACGTTTCACTTCTCGCCTACCCCTGAAAATGTGAAAACATGGACCCATTTGTCGTGTCTCCATCAAAGCTCAAGTCATGTTTTTCTTATTTTCTTCTCACTCACTTGACAGTAAATGCAGGAGATAGAGAGAGAGACAGAGAGAGAGAGAGAGAGAGAGAGAGAGAGAGAGAGAGAGAGAGAGTGTTTGGGTCTTTGCTGTGAATAGGAAACGTGAGTGGCATGCACGGACAGCCCCTCTGTCTCTCAAAGACGCTGCAGCAGCTGCACACATAAGATAAGAGCAGCCATTCACAGCCTACGCCCCCCCCCCCCCACCCCCACCTCCCCGCAAACACACACACACACACACCTCTCTCCGCCATCAGCCTGCTGCAGTTTCCATGCAGATGTCGAGATTGCGGTACGCCATTATCGCCAGTCAAAGGTCTGTCTTATTGATCACCTAATGGTGACGTCAGCATCATCAACTGTAAGGTTAAACATGGGCAAAATGGAGGGATAGAGGTGGAGATGAAGAGGATGGAGGGATAGAGGTGGAGATGAAGAGGATGGAGGAATAGAGGTGGAGATGAAGAGGATGGAGGAATAGAGGTGGAGATGAAGAGGATGGAGGAATAGAGGTGGAGATGAAGAGGATGGAGGAATAGAGGTGGAGATGAAGAGGATGGAGGAATAGAGGTGGAGATGAAGAGGATGGAGGGATAGAGGTGGAGATGAAGAGGATGGAGGGATAGAGGTGGAGATGAAGAGGATGGAGGAATAGAGGTGGAGATGAAGAGGATGGAGGAATAGCCTTCCCCTCTTTTCTCGCTGACAGAGAGTAATATTGCAGAGACAGAAGCACAGACATTTGTTTCTCTCTGGCTGAGACTGTCCGCTCGCCTAGTTGTGTGTTTGTCACCATCATCTCTAGCTCCAGTACAATGCCATTTTTTCTGCCTTACTTGTCCTTGTCTAGTCTTGCTGCTGCTCTTATATTATGGTTCAAGACTGCTTATATGCTGGAAGTACAACACAAAAAAACAGTAAAGCCTCAAAAGACCAACCAGACAGAAATCATGACTAGAAAATTACTATTTATAGAAAGGCCTAAATACATCTACACTTAAAAAAAGGGTTCCAAAAGGGTTCTCAGGCTGTCCCCATAGGATAACCCTTTTGGTTCCAGGTAGAACCTTTTTTGGTTCTAGGTAGAATTCTTTTGTGTTCCATGTAGAACCCTCTGTGTAAAGGGTTTTACATGGAACCTTAAAGGGTTCAACCTGGAAACAAACAGGTTCTACCTAGAATCAAAAGGGGTTCTTCAAAGGGTTCTCCTATGGGGACAGCCGAAGAACCCTTTTTGGTTCTAGATACACACTTAGAAAAAAAGGTGCTTTGTTTCGAGAAAATGTTGTTTGTCTTGACATTTGTTCTCTGGCACCCTGATGCTGGTTAGCAACACCTGTTCAGACGAAGAGAGTCATAAGTCTCCATCTCGTTCCTGAGCTAATGAGCCCTATCATGACAGATACACTGAGCAACATTACTGTCTGTCTCTGTCTCTGCAGCCTCACTCTGATGTATAGGCAAAGAAAAGGCCTTGTGGGATGAACAGGGTTCATATGTACCTTGTCTTGTCACGTGTGTGGCTCGCCGCAAAACAAGAGGGACCCAGAGAAACACTAGTGTAGTTCAAGCCATCGGAAACGCCACCATCATAATGTCAGAAAAACACACATTCTCCACTCTCTTTCCTTTGACCACATGATAAATCAGTGCCTCCAAAACATCCAGTCCATAGAAAGAAATGCTAATTCATGTGTGGTTCCTTCCATGATTAGCTCATGTTGCGTTTATCGCTAATCTATATCTTGGACCGGGGCCACGTGGGACCTGGCAGGGGGGTGCTGAAGAGTATTTTTTTTTGCTCAATCTGATTGGGTGGGTCAGGCAGGGTCTGGCTCTTCCATAACTACTAACACCAAGATACATGTGCCAAACTGCAGCAGCACCTAGGAGCCCTTGCTCAGTGTAAATATTAAGCTGTGCTTAGTCCCCCTCCCACACAACGGCTCGCAGCTCTAATCGTTCCCGGCCCCTAGAGTTTAATAAAGAACAAATTGTGGTTATTCGTGAGCAAACAGCCACAGTGCGGAGGTGGGAGTTTGATCAGTGCAGGGAAGGTGGTGGTGTTGGTGGGGGAGAGAATGGAATTAATATCTCTGACTTCCTGGGTCTGGGAGTGGAGCAGGGGAAGGATGATAGAATCTAGACTGTTAGAATCTAGCTAACCACATATGGATCTGAATTACATTATTTATCAACACTCACAAATGCTCACTGAGTGTCTACGACAGTATAAGGATCTTTATAGGATCTTTAAAAAATGTCACAATCTAATAGAAGTGCATGGATGATAAAATAGGAGGGACATTTTGGCTTCCCCTCCTCTCTCCTCCCTTACCCCCTTAACACCATGCTTATCATGCTGTGTGCACACTGCCTTGCACACAAATGCATCTCTACCGTCATGTTCTCATAATGCTTTGTGGCAGCCGCAGTCTGATTCATGTGCACAGGTATTGATTTTCCTCCTTCTCTTTTCTTCTGTGTATCCCTTTATTTCTCCATTTATTTCTCGTGCTAAGCCCCCTGCCACTGGGCGTGGGGGGAGAACCAGCCGCAAGCTTGTGAGAGGAGGATGAGAACACTGGCTACACTAGAAACACTGGCTCCCTCACTCGCTATACAGCACACCATTTATTTTGATTTATCTCCTTTATTCTTGAAAGGAACGATCGGCTGCAGAGTACATTCAACCTTAGTTCGTGCTGTGTGTGTCTGTGTCTGCGGTCTGTACATCTGTACAATCACTCGATCCTCCACAGGCCGCCTGACCCATTTTCTGTGTGTATAACAATACTCCAGCCAATCATTGAGAGAAGGAATGACGAGGAATGAAAAATACTCTTCATCCAGCCTGTCACACGTCAGAGTCCAAACCCTGCCTGTCGACAGAGAGAGAGAGAGAGAGAAAAATAGGGAGGCAGAGGTAGAGAGAGGAAGAGAGAGAGAAAGCTCACACCACCTTCCTCCTCCAACATGGCTACGGCTCCCAGAAACACAGCCATGTTAGTCATTCTCCCTCTCTTCTTTCCCCTTCCTTCCTTCCCTCCCTTCTTTCTCTCTGTCTTCAGCACACAGGGACCAGTAAAACCATTATCCCTCCTCCGCCCCAGCCTCCTTCTCAAGGCTGTGCTGCATTCACAAAAGCCTACACTGCTTCCATACTGTCTTACCAAAGGGCAAAACCGACAGCGAGCGTGCGATACTGTATGAACGCTACCCTATACATTCAACACACCATGACACCTGATACCTCTGGGCTACAGTTAAATTATTATGAGAAATTACTCACTCCCATTTTATCTTCTACTCAACCAGGGTCAATACAACTGAATTATTATGGACTTTTTGCCTTCTAAAAATGCTGATCTTATACTTAACTGATGAATAGCTACAAAGGCTACAAACCTGCGTTTTATACTAATTTACATACAGTACCAGTCAAGAGTTTGGACACACCTACTCATTCAAGGGTTTTTGTTTAGTTTTACTATTTTCTACATTGTCAAATAACAGTGAAGGCATCAAAACTATGAAATAATACATATAGAATAATGTAGTAACCAAAAAAAGTGTTAAACAAATTAAAATATATTTTAGATTTTAGATTCTTCAAAGTAGCCACCCTTTGCCTTGATGACAGCTTTGCACACTCTTGGCATTCTCTCAACCAGCTTCATGAGGAATGCTTTTCCAACTTTTCCAACCAAAGGACTCCCACATATGCTGAGCACCTGTTGGCTGCTTTTCCTTCACTCTGCGGTCCAAATCTTCCCAAACCATCTCAAATGGGTTGAGGTCGGGTGATTGTGGAGGCCAGGTCATCTGACGCAACACTCCATCTCTCTCCTTCTTGGTGAAATAGCCCTTACACAGTCTGGAGGTGTGTTGGGTCATTGTCCTGTTGAAAGCAAATGATTGTCCTACTAAGCACAAACCAGATGGGATGGCGTATCGCTGCAGAATGCTGTGGTAGCCATGCTGGTTAAGTGTGCCTTGAATTCTAAATAAATCACAGACGGTGTCACAAACAAAGCACCCCCACACTGTCACATCTCGTCCTCCATGCTTCACAGTGGGAACCACACATGCGGAGTTCATCCGTTCACCTATTCTGCGTCTCACAAAGTCACGGTGGGTGGAACCAAAAAATCTCAAATGTGGACTCATCAGGCCAAAGGACAGATTTTCACCAGTCTAATGTCCATTGCTCGTGTTCCTTGGCCCAAGCAAGTCTCTTCTTATTGGTGTCCTTTAGTAGTGTTTTTTTGCAGTAATTCAACCATGAAAGCCTGATTCACACAGTCTCCTCTGAACAGTTGATGTTGAGATGTGTCTGTTACTTGAACTCTGTGAAGCATTTATTTGTGCTGCAATCCGAGGTGCAGTTAACTCTAATGAACTTATCTTCTGCAGGATAGGTAACTCTGGGTCTTCCTCTCCACTTGAAGAAACTTTCAAAGTTCTTGAAATTTTCCAGATTGACTGACATCTATGTCTTAAAGTAACGATGGACTGTCGTTTCTTTTTGCTTTTTTGAGTTGTTCTTGCCATAATATGGACACAGTCTTTTACCAAATAGGGCTATCTTCTGTATACCACCACTACCTTGTCACAACAACTGATTAGCTCAAATGCATTAAGAAGGAAAGGAATATGGTGTTGAACACAGCTGAGTGTTCAACACCATAGTGCCCTCAAAGCTCATCAATAAGCTAAGGATCCTGGGACTAAACACCTCCCTCTGCAACTGGATCCTGGACTTCCTGACGGGCCGCCCCCAGGTGGTAAGGGTAGGTAACAACACATCTCCTGTACTCCCTGTTCACTCATGACTGCACGGCCAGGCATGACTCCAACACCATCATTCATTTTGCCGATGACACAGTGGTAGGCCTGATCACCGCCAAGGACGAGACAGCCTATAGGGAGGAGGTCAGAGACCTGGCCGTGTGGTGCCAGGACAACAACCTCTACCTCAACGTGATCAAGACAAAGGAGATGATTGTGGACTACAGGAAAAAGAGGACCGAGCACACCCCCATTCTCATCGACGGAGCTGTAATGGAGCTGGTTGAGAGCTTCAAGTTCCTTAATGTCCACATCACCAACAAACGAACTGGTCCAAGCACACCAAGACAGTCCTGAAGAAGTCACGACAAAACCTATTACCCCTCAGGAGACTGAAAAGATTTGGCATGGATCCTCAGATCCTCAAAAGGTTCTACAGCTGCACCATCGAGAGCATCCTGACTGGATGCATCACTGCCTGGTATGGCACTCGGCCTCCGACCGCAAAGCACTAGAGGGTAGTGCGAACGGCCCAGTACATCACTGGGGCCAAGCTTCCTGCCATCCAGGACCTCTATACTAGGCGGTGTCAGAGGAAGGCTCTAAAAATGGTCAAATACTCCAGCCACCCTAGTCATAGACCGTTCCCTCTTCTACCACACGGCAAGTACCGGAGCACCAAGTCGAGGTCCAAGAGGCTTCTAAACAGCTTCTACCCCCAAGCCATAAGACTCCTGAGCATCTAATCAAAAGGCTACCCAGACTATTTGCATTGCCCCCCTCTCTCTTTTCCACCGCTGCTACTCTGTTGTTATCATCTATGCATAGTCACTTTAATAACTCTACCTACATGTATGTACATATTACCTCAACTAACCTGTGCCCCCACACATTAAGTCTGTACTGATACCCCCCTGTATATAGTCTCGCTATTGTTATTTTACTGCTGCTCTTTAATTACTTGTTACTTTTACTCTTATTCTTACTCATATTTATTTTAACTGCATTGTTGGTTAAGGGCTTGTAAGTAAGCATTCCACAAATTAACTTCTAACAAGGCACACCTGTTAATTGAAATGCATTCCATATGACTACCTCATGAAGCTGGTTAAGAAAATGCCAAGAGTGTGCAAAACTGTCATCAAGGCAAAGGGTGTACTTTGAAAAATCTCAAATATAAATTATATTTGGATTTGATTAACACTTTTGAGTGAGTCCAAACTTTAGACTGGTACTATGTATGACATATAATATTAAATGGTGTTGCTCCAACGCATTACAAAATGTAATAATGATATTAAATATATTTATATTGTATATATTGTGTGGTGACTTCATGGCCCCAGTGACAGAGTGGACTGTTTACACACCGGCTGCCATGTTCCCTGTGGTGTCTTCACTGTGTCCATAGTGACAGACAGACCAGTAACAATACACCAGGGGGAAACTGGCTCTGGCTGGGCCTCAAACTAATGCTACAACATGACTCCACTGAGTGAGTGAGTGAGTGAGTGAGTGAGTGAGTGAACACCAGCCCTTGAACACATGATGATAACGGCCTAGCTTTGACAAAACTCTTGATATTTACTTCAAAGCCACATTACACACAGCCAATTAAGCACCATGGTGTGGTTGGCTTGTCTCCCTCACAGCAAACACCAGACAGGTGACACATGACTGACAAGCTGGCCACTAAACGACCTGGAAATATCAACGAAGCATGAGCGATCAACTGAAATACAACAGATAGATAGGCAACTCCCAACCAGAAGAATAAATCAGCTTGTATGAATACCAATAAAACAGGAATAAGAACAACATGAACATTGTGTTGTTTCTGAACACCATTATATCACATATATTTTGGGTAGATGACTCAACAAGAAATACAACACGTTCAGGTGTAATACATACAGTCACCTTATATATACTGATAGTATCAGGACACTACTAAGACAACTGATGGTAGATTTTCAATATTGGTTGGATGACTTCCCATCTCATTATGTATCTTATCACTTTGCTCCTAAGTACAAGGACAGAGAGTGACTGTGGAGTGAGAGGTAAAGAGAGAGAGAGATGGGAGGGGGGAGCAGAAAAGGGCTATGTACTATGATGGCCGATGGCCCTGGTGTGTGGCTCGTGTGTGGAATGACAAAGAGTGTATAGAGCGTGTGTGTGCGTGTGCCTCTCTGCAGTGCTGGGGTCCGGCCCCACTCGTGCTGAATGCAGAGGAGGCCAGATCAGGCCATGGCAAATCCCTACAAGGCCTTCCTCAGTGACTGCATCACAGCACAGCCCTCAGCCTGCACCTGGGGAATGGGGCAACACTGCTAGGGCTGTGTCTCTCCCTCTGAGGCAACAGCAGCAGAATCAGAAACCCTACCCGACACAAACACATCCAATAAGAACACTCATTTTGGTATTGATGGAGAATAAGTGTTGGGGTTGGTTTTACAAATAGAATGTCAATCAATAAAATATCAATAGAATTTAGAGTTTACTTCTGCATGAAACAAAAACGTTTTTGTCAGAACCTATTTATGCAACAAATATGCATTCTTGCAATATGAGAAGCTCTTTTGAGGTTTCAGTTGAATTTGACCCTCAGTATCAGCATAGTAGATACAGGAAGAGCTTGCCACCAGTATCCATTTCATTAATTGGTACTGATACTGACCTTGTATAGTGTATATTATCGAGTGTATTTCTTTAATTCTCATGTGTACTCTACAGAGGGTGTATTTATTTTATTCTTGTGTGTACTCTACAGAGGGTGTATTTATTTTATTCTTGTGTGTACTCTACAGAGGGTGAATTTATTTTATTCTTGTGTGTACTCTACAGAGGGTGTATTTATTTTATTCTCGTGTGTACTCTACAGAGGGTGTATTTATTTTATTCTTGTGTGTACTCTACAGAGGGTGTATTTATTTTATTCTTGTGTGTACTCTACAGAGGGTGTATTTATTTTATTCTCATGTGTACTCTACAGAGGGTGTATTTATTTTATTCTTGTGTGTACTCTAAAGAGGGTGTATTTCTTTAATTCTCATGTGTACTCTACAGAGGGTGTATTTATTTTATTCTTGTGTGTACTCTACAGAGGGTGTATTTATTTTATTCTTGTGTGTACTCTACAGAAGGTGTATTTAATTCATTATTGTGTGGATTTCTTTTATATGACTGCATTGTTGAGCATTTCACTGTACTAATTATAACTGCAGTGCCTGTGACAAATAAACTCTGGTTTGATTTGGTACTATTAGACATACTGTATCTCATAATATCCCTTGTCTAAGTCTGACTCACCAACAGTAAAGGTAAGAAGACTGAATCCATGATGAGATTCATAAAATGGTTCTCAGAAGGACCAAATCTATAAAGACAGTTGCGGATGCAAGGTACCCTTCACTATTGGAATGAAAACATTCCAGAGCTTAGAACCAAGAACAATACAGAACAAGATTGATCCTGCATTCTGCTATTGCAGCCAGCCACACTGCAGAGCACAGAAAATATAAATGTGTGGGTGTCATTGCTTTATCCGCACCTATATCTTCACCCATATCTTAGTGAGAATCAGCTGCTTATCAGAGGGGAGCATGTAGCCATAGACACAATTTAATGGGATATGGGCCTTACTTTTCTCTCTTCAAATCATTGCTATAATTCCTGCCACACGATCATCACTTCTTTCCATCTAAAATAATGTTACCATATTGTTTGTGTTTTGAACCATGTCATGAAAAAAGGTTAGGTGTAATAATCCATCATCTATTAGATTCACCAGCGGTCCTCAACTCTGAGCACGGAGAGCTACAGTATATGGTGTGCACCTTTTTGTTCCAGCCTTGCATTAACCATCTGGTTTAACTAGTCAAGGTCCTGATAAGCAGTAAATTGTTTCAATCAGTTGTGTACTGTAAGACAGTGCTGGGCTGCAACAAAAGCCTGCACGCCAGGTAGATCACCAGTACCAAAAATCAAATCAAATTGTATTTGTCACATGCACCGAAGAGAACTTTACCATGAAATGCTTGAGCAATTCCCAACAATGCAGAGTTTAAAAATAAAAATAGTAACACAAGAGGAATAAAATAAAATACACAAGAATGGAGCTATATACAGGGAGTACCAGTACCAGATCAATGTGGAGCTATATACAGGGAGTACCAGGTCAATGTGGAGCTATATACAGGGAGTACCAGTACCAGATCAATGTGGAGCTATATACAGGGAGTATCAGATCAATGTGGAGCTATATACAGGGAGTACCAGTACCAGATCAATGTGGAGCTATATACAGGGAGTACCAGATCATTGTGGAGCTATATACAGGGAGTACCAGATCAATGTGGAGCTATATACAGGGAGTACCAGATCAATGTGGAGCTATATACAGGGAGTACCAGATCAATGTGGAGCTATATACAGGGAGTACCAGTACCAGATCAATGTGGAGCTATATACAGGGAGTACCAGATCAATGTGGAGACATATACAGGGAGTACCAGTACCAGATCAATGTGGAGCTATATCCAGGGAGTACCAGATCAATGTGGAGCTATATACAGGGAGTACCAGATCAATGTGGAGCTATATACAGGGAGTACCAGATCAATGTGGAGCTATATACAGGGAGTACCAGATCAATGTGGAGCTATATACAGGGAGTACCAGATCAATGTGGAGCTATATACAGGGAGTACCAGTACCAGATCAATGTGGAGCTATATACAGGGAGTACCAGTATCAGATCAATGTGGAGCTATATACAGGGAGTACCAGTATCAGATCAATGTGGAGATATATACAGGGAGTACCAGTACCAGATCAATGTGCAGAGGTATTTGGGGTAGATATTACATGAAGGCAGGGTAAAGTGACTAGGCATCAGGATAGATAATAATACGAGTAAAATAAAGAACAGAGCAGCCAGGGTTGACCTACAACTACTGATATAAACAATGTACTTTAATGCAATGCAACTCCTACCCACTGTCTTCTTAAATGTGTGTATTTTCCACGGTCATTAGCACATCTTTCCACGCATGCAGACACTGAAGCTCTTTGAGTGGTGTATCATTAGGTTCTGCACAGCAACCTAGCCTAAAGTGGGCCTAACCCCAGTGAGACTTACAGGGGAATGGTTAAAGGGGGCCTGCTGCCTGCGCATCATGGTACACCTCTCCAAACAGAAATACTACCATCTATAATTCATACTTCCAGATACAGAAAAGCTACATTTGTGAAGTTTTTCATGTCTAAGTGTTGATATTCTCATTTTTAACTCATTAAACATTTAAAAGGTGGGCTTTGGCGGCCCATCGAAAATAAGAGTAGGGCTTGGTGATCTGTCTAGATACCACATACACACACACACACACACACACGCACACACACACATATTCTTTCACACACACAGACTCTTTAAATTACACTTCATATGCATGAGCCATGAAGAATGGGGAGAATGGATGGTGGGTTTGTGCGTTGAGACGTGGATAAAGACTATTTGCTCATGGATTCGTAGACTTCCGTCATTTATTATTAAGCATGGAGAAGAGTGCTGGATTGGTGGCGGCAACATTTTTCTGACCGTGTTCACATATGGATTATAACAGTGGAAAGTAAACACTGTTGTCAGTGAAGTTTATCCTAGAAAGACAGCTAGGAAAAAGGCCCATTTAGTCTTGCATTAGAAAATGATGGCATTGCATCCATACAGTACATACTTGTAATTCATTCGAACAATCATTCATTCAAACAGTCAAGTATTAATTCTAGGGAAAAAAATGTAACTCAACATTATGAAAAATATGTATTCCATAAACCATAACCCCTCAGCTCCAAAAGATCCTTGCGGCAAATCCATTTATGGACAATTAAGAGATTGTTGCTTTCACCTCAGTGGACAAATTGAAAAACGTCAACAAAAAAGAAATCACTGCATTTGCCCTCCGTTCAAAAGCAAAAACAACATTAGCTTTGTCTATTGAGTTTGTTAAATGCCCAACATAAAGTGAATTTGCCCCCGGGGGCTAGGAAACAATCGAGTAGACAAGCAACGCAGACCGAGTAGACGAACAAGGCAATGGCTCCCATCACCAGAGAACTGGGTCAATAGCACTGAGGCTAAGTGACACCACAGGGTTGCCATGCCCTCCTCCCTGCTCTCGTGGAAGACTCTCGTCCAGCCTGGGTCAGCAGGGAAATAGGGACACTCTGTCATGGGGTCCGACGGACGTGAACACACAACAAAACGTAACGAGCTGGTTGCATGGCTGGAACAGGGGCATGGGCGCTAATCTACTAGTCTAGTCTGACCTCAAAAGGCCTTGCAGACAGACAGCGCAAAGCCCATCCACACATCCCTTGGGTCAAAACTCTTAGCTATCTCAGAACTATGGCCTTCTTTTCTTGCAGTGAGATAATCACTTAACAGACTGGTTTTGTGAAGATTTTTACATAAAATGTTCTCTATATACAGTTCAAGTTGGAAGTTTACATACACCTTTAGCCAAATACATTTTTACATTTAATTCTAGTTAAAAGTCCCTGTCTTAGGTCAGTTAGGATCACCACTTTACTTTAAGAACGTTAAATGTCAGAATAATAGTAGAGAGAAGGATTTATTTCAGCTTTTATTTCATTCATCACATTCCCAGTGGGTCAGAAGTTTACATACACTCAATTAGTATTTGGTAGCATTGCCTTAAAATTGTTTAACTTGGGTCAAACATTTCAGGTAGCCTTCCACAAGCTTCCCTCAATAAGGTGGGTGAATTTTGGCCCATTCCTCCTGACAGAGCTGGTGTAACTGAATCAGGTTTGTAGGCCTCCTTGTTCACACATGCCTTTTCAGTTCTGCCCACAAATTTTCGAAAGGGTTGAGGTTAGGGCTTTGTGATGGCCACTCCAATACCTTGACTTTGTTGTTCTTAAAAGCCATTTTGCCACAACTTCGGAAGTATGCTTGGGGTCATTGTCCATTTGGAAGACCCATTTGCGACCAAGCTTTAACGTCCTGACAGATGTCTTGAGATGTTGCTTCAATATATCCACATAATTTTCTTTCCTCATGATGCCATCTATTTAGTGAAGTTCACCAGTCCATCCTGCAGCAAAGCATCTCCACAACATGATGCTGCCACCCACGTGCTTCACAGTTGGGACGGTGTTCTTCGGCTTGCAAGCCTCCTCCTTTTTCCTCCAAACATAACGATGGTCATTATGGCCAAACAGTTCTATTTTTGTTTCATCAGACGAGAGGACATTTCTCCAAAAACTACGATCTTTGTCCCCATGTGCAGTTGCAAACCATAGTCTGGCTTTTTTTATGCCGGCTTTGGAGCAGTGATGCCATCTATATTTAGTGAAGTTCACCAGTCCATCCTGCAGCAAAGAACCTCCACAACATGATGCTGCCACCCACGTGCTTCACAGTTGGGACGGTGTTCTTCGGCTTGCAAGCCTCCTCCTTTTTCCTCCAAACATAATGATGGTCATTATGGCCAAACAGTTCTATTTTTGTTTCATCAGACGAGAGGACATTTCTCCAAAAACTACGATCTTTGTCCCCATGTGCAGTTGCAAACCATAGTCTGGCTTTTTTTATGCCGGCTTTGGAGCAGTGGCTTCTTCCGTAGTCAGCTCAGCTATCCCATTGAGACCGTGTCTGTGCCTCGACATAGGTTGAGAAAAAACTAAACATGGCGGTGTTCACCTTAGCAATCTCACTAGGATAAAGACCTCCTCTGTTCCTGTCATTATTGAAAGAGATCATGATACCTCACATCTCAAAATAGGGCTACTTAATGTTAGATCCCTTACTTCAAAGGCAATTATAGTCAATTAACTAATCACTGATCATAATCTTAATGTAATTGGCCTGACATAAAACATGGCTTAAGCCTGATGAATTTACTGCGTTAAATGAGGCCTCACCTCCTGGCTACACTAGTGACCATATCCCCCATGCATCCCACAAAGGCGGAGGTGTTGCTAACATTTACGATAGCAAATTTCAATTTACAAAGAAAAAAATGACGTTTTCGTCTTTTGAGCTTCTAGTCATGAAATCTATGCAGCCTACTCAATCACTTGTTATAGCTACTGTTTACAGGCCTCCTGGGCCATATACAGCGTTCCTAATTGAGTTCTCTGAATTCCTATCGGACCTTGTAGTCATAGCAGATAATATTCTAATTTTTGGTGACTTCAATATTCACATGGAAAAGTCCACAGACCCACTCCAAAAGGCTTTTGGAGCCATCATCGACTCAGTGGGTTTTGTTCAACATGTCTCTGGACCTACTCACTGTCACAGTCATACTCTGGACCTAGTTTTGTCCCATGGAATAAATGTTGTGGATCTTAATGCTTTACCACATAATCCTGGACTACCGGACCACCATTTTATTACATTTGCAATTGCAACAAATAATCTGCTCAGACCCCAACCAAGGAACATCAAAAGTCATGCAATAAATTCACAGACAACACAAAGATTCCTTGATGTCCTTCCAGACTCCCTCTGTGTACCCAAGGACGCCAGAGGACAAAAATCAGTTAACCACCTAACTGAGGAACTCAATTTAACCTTGCGCAATGCCCTAGATGCAGTTGCACCCCTAAAAACTAAAAACATTTCTCATAAGAAACTAGCCCCCCTGTATACAGAAAATACCCGAGCTCTGAAGCAAACTTCCAGAAAATTGGAACGGAAAGACAGTACTGTGCAGTATCGAAGAGCCCTTACTGCTGCGCGATCATCCTATTTTTCCAACTTAATTGAGGAAATTAAGAACAACCCGAAATTCCTTTTTGTCCTTTTAGTGTCGCAAAACTAACTAAAAAGCAGCATTCCCTAAGAGAGGATGGCTTTCACTTCAGCAGTAATAAATTCATGGACTTCTTTGAGGAAAAGATCATGATTATTAGAAAGCAAATTACGGACTCCTCTTTAAATCTGCGTATTCCTTCAAAGCTCAGTTGTCCTGAGTCTGCACAACTCTGCCAGGACCTAGGATCAAGAGAGACACTCAAGTGTTTTAGTACTATATATCTTGACACAATGATGAAAATAACCATGGCCTCTAAAACTTCAAGCTGCATACTGGACCCTATTCCAACTAAACTACTGAAAGAGCTGATTCCTGTGCTTGGCC
Organism: Oncorhynchus masou masou; assembly: GCF_036934945.1. Taxonomy (NCBI): domain Eukaryota; kingdom Metazoa; phylum Chordata; class Actinopteri; order Salmoniformes; family Salmonidae; genus Oncorhynchus; species Oncorhynchus masou. The sequence goes on from NC_088223.1 coordinate 64,234,885, forward strand.
CTCCTTTGTTGAACATAATAAACATCTCTCTATCCACCGGATGTGTACCAAACTCACTAAAAGTGCAGTAATAAAGCCTCTCTTGAAAAAGCCAAACCTTGACCCAGACAATATAAAAAACTATCGGCCTATATCGAATCTTCCATTCCTCTCAGAATTTTTAGAAAAGGCTGTTGCGCAGCAACTCACTGCCTTCCTGAAGACAAACAATGCATACAAAATGCTTCAGTCTGGTTTTAGACCCCATCATAGCACTGAGACTGCACTTGTGGTAAATTACCTTTTAATGGCATCAGACTGAGGCTCTGCATCTGTCCTTGTGCTCCTAGACCTTAGTGTTGCTTTTGATACCATCTATCACCACATTCTGTTGGAGAGATTGGAATCGCAAATTGGTCTACACGGACAAGTTCTGGCCTGGTTTAGATCTTATCTGTCGGAAAGATATCAGTTTGTCTTTGGGAATGGTTTGTCCTCTGACAAATCAACTGAGATTTAGGTGTTCCTCAAGGTTCCGTTTTAGGACCACTATTGTTTTCACTATATATTTTAACTCTTGGGGATGTCATTCAAAAACATCATGTTAACTTTCACTGCTATGCGGATGACACACAGCTGTACATTTCAATGAAACATGGCGAAGCCCCAAAATCGCCCCCGCTAGAAGCATGTGTTTCAGACATAAGGAAGTGGATGGCTGCAAACTTTCTACTTTTAAACTCAGACAAAACAGAGATGCTTGATCTAGGTCCCAAGAAACAAAGAGATCTTCTGTTGAATCTGACAATTCATCTTGATGGTTGTACAGTCGCCTCAAATAAAACTGTGAAGGACCTCAGCGTTACTCTGGACCCTGATCGCTCTTTTGAATAACATATCAAGACTGTTTCAAGGACAGCTTTTTTCCATCTACGTAACATTGCAAAAATCAGAAACTTTCTGTCCAAAAATAATGCAGAAAAATTAATCCATTCTTTTGTCACTTCTAGGTTAGACTACTGCAATGCTCTACTTTCCGGCTATCCAGATAAAGCACTAATTAAACTTCAGTTAGTGCTAAATACGGCTGCTAGAATCCTGACTCGAACCAAAAAATGTGATCATATTACTCCAGTGCTAGCTTCCCTACACTGGCTTCCTGTCAAAGCAAGGGCTGATTTCAAGGTTTTACTGCTAACCTACAAAGCATTACATGGGCTTGCTCCTACCTATCTCTCTGATTTGGTCCTGCCTTACATACCTACACATATGCTACGGTCACAAGACGCAGGCCTCCTAATTGTCCCTAGAATTTCTAAGTAAACAGCTGGATGCAGGGCTTTCTCCTACAGAGCTCCATTTTTATGGAATGGTCTGCCTACCCATGTGAGAGATGCAAACTCGGTCTCAATCTTTAGGTCTTTACTGAAGACTCATCTCTTCAGTGGGTCATATGATTGAGTGTAGTCTGGCCCAGGAGTGTGAAGGTGAACGGAAAGGCTCTGGAGCAACGAACCGCCCTTGCTGTCTCTGCCTGGCTGGTTCCCCACTTTCCACTGGGATTCTCTGCCTCTAACCCTTACTAGGGCTCTTTAATACCGTCCCAAGGAGGGGTGCGTCACTTGAGTGGGTTGAGTCACGGATGTGAGTTGCGCCCCCCTTGGGTTGTGCCGTGGTGGAGATCTTTGTGGGCTATACTCGGCCTTGTCTCAGGATGGTAAGTTGGTGGTTGAAGATATCCCTCTAGTGGTGTAGGGGCTGTGCTTTGGCAAAGTGGGTGGGGTTATATCCTTCCTGTTTGGCCTTGTCCGGGGGTGTCATCGGATGGGGCCACAGTGTCTCCTGACCCCTCCTGTCTCATCCTCCAGTATCTATGCTGCTGTAGTTTGTGTCGGGGGGCTTGGGTCAGTTTGTTATAACTGGAGTACTTCTCCTGTCTTATCCGGTGTCCAGTGTGAATTTAAGTATGCTCTCTTTCTCTCTTTCTTTCTCTCTCTCGGAGGACCTGAGCCCTAGGACCATGCTTCAGGACTACCTGACATGATGACTCCTTGCTGTCCCCAGTCCACCTGGCCGTGCTGCTGCTCCAGTTTCAACTGTTCTGCCTGTGATTATTATTATTTGAACATGCTGGTCATTTATGAACAATTGAACATCTTGGCCATGTTCTGTTATAATCTCCACCCGGCACAGCTAGAAGAGGACTGGCCACCCCACATAGCCTGGTTCCTCTCTAGGTTTCTTCCTAGATTTTGGCCTTTCTAAGGAGTTTTTCATAGCCACCGTGCTTCTATACCTGCATTGCTTGCTGTTTGGGGTTTTAGGCTGGGTTTCTGTACAGCACTTTGAGATATCAGCTGATGTACGAAGGGCTATATAAATAAATGTGATTTGATTTGATTCCTTGCTGAGCGGCCTTTCAGGTTATGTCGATATAGGACTTGTTTTAATGTGGAAACCTTTTGTACCTGTTTCCTCTAGCATCTTCACAAGGTCCTTTGCTGCTGTTGTTCTGGGATTGATTTGCACTTTTCACACCAAAGTACGTTCATCTCTAGGAGACAGAACGCGTCTCCTTCCTGAGCGGTATGACGGCTGCGTGGTCCCATGGTGTTTATACTTGCATACTATTGTTTGTACAGATGAACGTGGTACCTTCAGGTGTTTGGAAATTGCTCCCAAGGATGAACCAGACTTGTGGAGGTCTATAATTATTTTTCTGAGGTCTTGGCTGATTTATTTTGATTTCCCCATGATGTCAAGCAAAGAGGCACTGCGTTTGAAGGTAGGCCTTGAAATACATTCACAGGTACACCTCCAATTGACTCAAGTGATGTCAATTAGCCTATCAGAAGCTTCTAAAACCATGACATCATTTTCTGGAATATTTCAAGCTGTTTAAAGGCACAGTCAACTTAGTGTATGTAAACTTCTGACCCACTGGAATTGTGATACATTGAATTATAAGTGAAATAATCTGTCTGTAAACAATTGTTGGAAAAATGACTTGTGTCATGCACAAAGTAGATGTCCTAACCGACTTGCCAAAACTATAGTTTCTCAACAAGAAATTTGTGGAGTGTTTGAAAAACGAGTTTTAATGACTCCAACCTAAGTGTATGTAAACCTCCGACTTCAACTGTACATTATATAGTGATTAGAGAGCAGAGACTTACTCTGGACGTTGATAGACACTGTGTCTTTCTCCCAGGACACAACAGTGATGTAGGCCTCCACCGAGGCTGGGATAATGCACTTGAACACCGCCACATTGCCTCTCATGGCTTTCTGGTCCTCCACACGGACTGTGTAGGGCTCTCGTAGAACTGGAAGAGATGGGGGAAACAAGAAATGAGAGTCCTCAATGAATTGACTTTCATTTTTCTGTTCTGGCAAATGATATGCTGTCTATATATTTTGTTTCTTTGCTTTCTTCACTGCTTTAATCACAAGCATAACAAATGTGACATCCCTGGTTAGACTCTGAACATTACCAACTGAAATGTTTAGCAGGTGGTCATTAGTCACCCAAGTGGTATACTATACCCCATTTAGTGACCAACAAGCTTCTGTTCAACATCTCCACACTGTCTGCAGCCCTAATTCCCACCTCTGTAATCAACTGTCCATTTCCATAACCACACTGGCCACTGACCACTATACTGTAGTGCTGGGATTTGCCAGGGACCTCACGATACAATATAATCACGATACTTAGGTGCCCTTAGGTGTATCACGATGCTATATGTATTGTGATTCGATACTGTGATTTGATTTGTGATATGATGTTCCTGACAGAGACAAGAGAGAGCCTTGACAAAACAAGTTTTGATCAGTAATGGAAATAGAACCGCTGAATACATGTTGGCTCACCATGTAAAAAGAAGATGGAGAACAAGCTATAGAAGGAGAGATACTGGAGTTTTGGAACAGGTACAGCAGACTAGCGCTAGATAATGTTAACTACCTAGCAATGATTTTTGAAATAATAATAATAATAATAATAATAATTCTCACTTCACTACTACTTTAGATAAACAACCCTACTGTACATTATACAGTATGCATAAAATAAGCAGATAGACCACTCACCAGCCTTAATATGGACATCTTGGCTCCTGATTTTCCCTGAGGGGTTCTCCGCTGTGCAATAGTAGGTGTTGTCATGGATGAGGTTGCTGAAGCTGGAGGGGTTGAAGTGGAAGATCTGGAGGGTGCCATTGGGGTGCACGTGGCGGATCCCGGGGACATCGTAGATTTCCTCTCCGGTGGCCAAGTACCAGCGCAGCGAGGCGGGGGGCACGCCCACAGCGGGACAGGGCACCGAGGTCCCTGTGGTGCTGGCAAACACTACCTCTTGCACAGATGCATTGACAAAATATAAGCTGGAACGTAGATCTTCACTGAAAACTGAAAAGAAAACAGAGCAGAGCAGGGAATGTTAGTCATTGGTAGTGTTTAGGTTTTTTTGCTGCCCATCTTCTCATCTAATGTTCAGCCTTTTGCCACCTTTGATTTTTACCAATATATACTGTATATCCCTGATCTTGATCAATGTGAATAAAAAACACTGAGCCTTTTTACATTTTTGGAGAATTTGTTTCTGAAATGTATTCTCTATCCCCTTACTTGGAGGGGTATTTTTATGGGAGTTGTTCTACAATGTAACATTTTGAGTGAAATAATCAACCGATGAATGGCCAGAAGAACCAGTCTCCATCTTAACATTGGAGGCCATTTTGCAATATTTCCAAACTAAAACATCTGAATGCCTCGTCAGCAGAGCTCCACTATGCATTTATCTCTAAGACTTCTTATGTTGTATTTCACTTTGAGTCTGTGGTGCTGTAATGGTGTTGTGCTCTGACTGCATGGCCAAAGTGCTATTTTCAACTGCAGTGAGGAGGAATGGAGAAAGGAGAGTTGTTCAGTATTAAGAGGCATTTCAGAGGAGCCGAGGGAGAGGAGAGGAACTTGGGAGGGCCAGCATAGCACCAGACCTGATTACAAACACAGTGCATAATGGGAAACTGGGGCTGGAGGGCTGCTTGTGGAGGGCTGAGCCACGACCCCGCTAAGAAATGTGGTGTGTGTGCAGATGGATGTTGCTACTCCCTCCCACCCAACCCAATACTGAACCAATCCTTTATGAGCTGGTATGGTGTACTGTGTAGGCCTGCACCAAGGCTTCTGGGAAATCAAAGATACTAGGCAAGCACTCCATGTAACCTAGTGTGTCTGCCTTATTGTTAACATGGGCTTTTTGGTGAGTTCTCCTAAATCCTGCTTCTTAAAATGGCCGTTATTTAGTTATATAGATTATTATTGGATATGAAAAAAACTGTTGAGAACCATACCAAACCTGTCATTTTTTCTTAATAGCAAATAGATTGGTGATGTGTGTTTGTCATCTCATCACAGTTTGTAGCAACTTAATTACGTAAAAAGTATTTTTCCAGACTATTCCCACAACCTGTAGACAGCCTACCTGTTGGTGTCACAACCTAACACTAAAGAAATGTACTTTGTGATGTACTCAAAGGTGCTCTATTATAGAGTACTCAACCTGCCTGAATTCCCTGCCCTGTCACTACCCAGCATGCCTCATTCCCTGCCCTGTCTTTACCCAGCTTGCTTTATTCCCTGCCCTGTCACTACCCAGCTTGCCTCATTCCCTGCCCTGTCACTACCCAGCCTTCCTCACTCCCTGCCCTGTCACTACCCAGCCTTCCTCATTCCCTGCCCTGTCACTACCCAGCCTTCCTCATTCCCTGCCCTGTCCCTGCCCTGTCTCTACCCAGCCTTCCTCATTCCCTGCCCTGTCTCTACCCAGCCTGCCTCATTCACTGCCCTGTCACTACCCAGCCTGCCTCATTCACTGCCCTGTCAATACCCAGCCTGCCTACATGCCTGCATGTGCTGCCAATCCCCCTCCTCTGGGAACAAACATTTGAGTGCCTCATCAATTCCTAACAAGTGCTCCATCTACCACAACCTGCAACATGTATATTGCATTTAAACACTCACTTCACACATACCAAAATGCACAGGATTTCCATTATATACATAGAGTCATAACTATTTGTACCTCAAACTTACATACCTCTAAATTGGATGGCATGTGTTGTCATCAGTCAGGGTTGTTTTAGTTTCTAAATGGAGACTTCCGTAAGCATGGAATAGCGAAGGGAAGTGCATGACTGCTCCATTCTTATGGATCGGCTAACAGGAAATCGTCAGACCCCAACATTAATAGTTCAATAGATTCGCTGTTTGGGAGCACACACATACAACCAAGATTCACATGTTTGATTGATGAGTGGTCTGAACAGCATGGTGTAGTAACTCCAACTGTGTGTGTACATGTGTGTGTGTGCGTGTGCATGTGTGTGTGTGGTTGCGTGCATGTGTGAGTGTGAGTGTGTGTGTCCTACTGTATTTACCCCTGTGGTTAATACACAGATCAATAGCTCTCAGACCATCTAGGCAGCTGCAGGTGGCTCATCATAGTATTAATACATGCTAAGAGTTAGCCTGAAGCTCTCATAAATATAAATACAACCAACTCCATCGTCAGCCATTACAGAGGGAATGGATGAACAATGAGTGGATTCCTCTTAGCAAGGCAAAGACAGGGTTGAGAGACAGTCAGAATACATACAGGTTCCATAAGGTGTGTAGCTCATGTTTGGAGAAGAGGGCCAGCCTCCCCTGTTGTACTTTGCAGGTTCTAAATGCGAACAAAGAGTCATCAAAGCTGAGCTCCTAGTGTGTTTGAAAGGTGAAAAATGAAGAAAGGCTGCCTCATGACTAATTTTGTCTCAATCTACCTTTTCATATACTCATTAAAAATGTAGCCCCCGTTTCTGGACGGCTGAATCCTTAAAACAGTGAAGCCGTGAGGGAAGAATGCAGGCGCAGCCAGAGTCCAGAACCCAATGTAGGAGAGCAGAGATATACTTTAGAGAGCATTGTCAATGAAAACAGTGAGGTATAGTGGAGGAGAGAGAGAGAGAGAGAGAGAGAGAGAGAGAGAGAGAGATTGAAAGCACTCAGTCAATAAGATACAGGCAGTTACTAGCAGAGAGAGAAAGAGAGAGACAGAGAGAAAAGCCACTAGGAGTGTCAGAAGCATTCTCCCACTTGCTCTGTCTCTGCAGCTCTCCACTGCTCTTTCTCCAGAAAATGACCACTCCTCCTTTTTCTTCTTCACTCTCTCTTTCTCTCTCCCTTCCCTCTCCATCCCACTCTCTCCTCCTCTCCCCTCCTTTCTCTCTCTCTCTCCCCCCTCTCCATCCCACTCTCTCTCTCATCTCCTCTTCGCCCCTCCTTTCTCTCTCTCCCTTCCCTTCCCTCTCCATCCCACTCTCTCTCCTCTCCTCTTCTCCCCTCCTTTCTCTCTCCCATTCCACTCCATCCCACTCTCTCTCCTCTCCTTTCTCTCTCCCTTTCCTCACCATCCCACTCTCTCTCCTCCCCTCCTTTCCCTCTCCCTTTCCTCTCCATCCCACTCTCCTCCCCTCCCCTCCTTTCTCTCTCCCTTTCCTCACATCCCACTCTCTCCCCTCCTTTCTCCCTCCCTTTCCTCACCATCCCACTCTCTCCTCTCCTCCCCTCCTTTCTCTCTCCTCCCCTCCTTTCTCTCTCCCTTTCCTCCCCATCCCTCTCTCCTCTTCTCCTCTCATTTCTCTCTCCCTTTCCTCTCCATCCCTCTCTCCTCTTCTCCCCTCCTTTCTCTCTCCTTTTCCTCTCCATCCCACCCTCCTCTCTTCTCCCCTCCTTTCTCTCTCCCTTTCATCTCCATCCCACTCTCCTATCCTCTTCTCCCCTCATTTCGCTCTCCTTTTCCTCTCCATCCCACTCTCCTCTCTTCTCCCCCCCTTTCTCTCTCCCCTCCTTTCTCTCTCCCCTCCTTTCTCTCTCCCTTTCCTCAACATACCACTCTCTCTCCTCTCCCCTCATTTCCCTCTCCCTCTCCCTTTCCTCTCCATCCCACTCTCTCTCCTCTTCTCCCCTCCTTTCTCTCTCCCTTTCCTCTCCATCCCACTCTCCTCTCCTCTTCTCCCCTCATTTCTCTCTCTCCCTTTCCTCTCCTCCCCTGTTTCTCTCCTCTCTCTTTCCCCCTCTCATCCCTTTCTCCATCTCTCTCTCCTCTTCTCCCCTCCATTCTCTCTCACTTTCCTCACCATCCCACTCTCTCTCCTCTTCTCCCCTCCATTCTCTCTCACTTCCCTCTCCATCCCACTTTCTCTCTTCTCCTCGCTCTCCATTCTCTCCCTTTCCTCTCCCTCCCACTCTCTCTCTCTCCCTCCTTTCCTCTCCATCCCACTCTCTCCTCTTCTCTCCTCCTCGCTCTCCCTTTCCTCTCCCTCCCACTCTCTCTCCTCCCCTCCTTTCTCTCTCCTCTCTCTCTTTCCTCTCCATCCCACTCTCTCTCCTCCCCTCTTCTCCCCTCCCCTCCTCTCCGTTTCTCGGTAACATTCAGCTTCTTCATGGTCACCTGACCCTGTCTCTCACATCCAGACTTTCTCAGCCCGTACAGAGCAGGGGGACGCAGGTGCAGGAAAACAAACAACAAATAACAAGACAGCGCATCTCTCTCACACAGAGAGTAGAGTACACATTACGGCCTGGCCAACATGGCCATTTATTATCTCCTCCTGGACCTCCATGAATGCCCACACTGACTCACAGCCCAAATGACTGGAGTTAGACAGTGGATAACATGGAGATACACAGAAGATTAGCAAACTGCAATCGCAATCATACTGCACACTGCCCTATCCCATCTGGACAAGAGGAATAACTATGCAAGAATGCTCTTCATTGAATACAGCTCAGCATTCAACACCATAGTACCCTCCAAGCTCATCATCAAGCTGGAGGCCCTGGGCCTCAACCCCGCCCTGTGCAATTGGGTCCTGGACTTTGACGGGCCGCCCCCAGGTGGTGAAGGTAGGAAACAACATCTCCAACTCGCTGACCCTCAACACTGGGGCCCCACAAGGGAGCGTGCTCAGCCCCCTCCTGCAACCACAACTGCATGGCCATGCAAGCCTCCAACTCAGTCATCAAGTTTGCAGACGACAACAGTATTGGGCTTGATTACCAACAATGACGAGACAGACTGCAGAGAGGTGGTGAGGGCACTTGGAGTGTAGTGTCAGGAAAACAACCACTCATTCAACGTCAACAAAACAAAGGAGATGAACGTGGACTTCAGGAAACAGCAGAGGGAACACCCCACTATCCCCATCGAAGGGACAGCAGTGGAAAAAGTGGAGTTTTAAGTTTTAAGTTCCTCGGCGTACACATCAACAACAAACAGACAGTGTGGTGAAGAAGGCGCAACAGCGCCTCTTCTACCTCAGGAGGCTGAAGACATGTGGCTTGTCATCCCAAACCCTGACTAACTTGCACAGATCAACAAATCGAGAGCATCCTGTCCGGCAACTTGCTCTGCCTTCACCCGCAAGGCTCTCCAGAGGGTGGTGCTGTCTGCACAACGCATCACTTGGGGCAAACTACCTGCCCTCCATGACACCTATAGCACCCAATGTCCCAGGAAGGCAAAAAAGATCATTAAAGACAACAACCGAGCCACTGCCTGTTCACACCGCTACCATCCAGAAGGCGAGGTCAGTACAGGTGCATCATAGCTGGGACTGAGAGACTGAAGAACGGCTGCTATTTCAAGGCCATCAGACTGCTAAACAGCAATCACTAACTCAGAGAGGTTGTTGCCTACATGGAGACCCAATCACTGGCTACTTTAACAAATGGATCACTAGTCACTTTAAATAATGGCACTTTAATAATGTTTACATATCTTACATTACTCATATCATATGTACTGTATCTTATACCATCTATTGCACCTTGCCTATGCCGCTCGGCCATCGCTCATCCATATATTTATGTCTACATATTCTCATTCACCCCTTTTAGATTTGTGTATATTAGGTAGTTGTTGGGGAATTGTTATATTACTTGTTAGATATTACTGCACTGTCGGAACTAGAAGTACAAGCATTTCGCTACACTCGCATTAACATCTGCTAACCATGTGTATGTGACCAATAGAATTTGATTTGATTTTGATTTCAATATATTCTATGTGATAGATACAGTCTGGGGACTTGGATGCACTCATGTTCAAGTTATCTTTATTGTCCCAATTGGGAAATGTGTTGTGCAGTCAGGGTTGAAATATAAAAAACAGTAACAACCATACAACCTATATATACACATAACATGAAGCAATGAGATGGATAAAAGGTGCAATCATTGTGCAAAAGTGTAGCCATTGAAATACTTTTCACTTCATATGCAGATTCAGAAAGTTTATGGCCCGTGGGATGAAAGAGTTCCTGTATCTGTTGCTATTGGGCTTGGGAAGTCTCAAACGATAACCTGAGGAGAGAAGCGCAAAAATGGTCAAGCAGGGGTTGATCAGGACAGTCTAAGATACTGTTCTCTCTCCTCACCACTTGCTTTCTGAATGTCACCGAGAGCTGAGCCTGTTGCACTCCGTTATCACAAGTTATGACTCGCATTAACATCTGCTAACCATGTGTATGTGACAAATACAATTTGATTTGATATCACCACTTCGCGCTCTGCTCCCGTGTAAAACACTACCACAACCACACACAGCATAAAATACATAGCCGTCTCTTATGACCAAGCTGTCTTCAGCTGTCTTATTAACTGAATGACCTAGTCAAAGTGAGGTGAATCAACAGACTGTTCGGGAGCAAAAACGACCATGTGTGTGTGGGTGGTGCTGGCCGTGAACTTCTGGAGGGTGGCTGTGTGAAGAATCATCTCATTAACAGCCATGATAAAACAGTCAGATCACATGAAATAAACATTGAAGTATATAGAGTTGCTTACTGAGAGGAGAAAAGCAAGGGAAAGCTCAAAACCAGGCCGAGGGAATCTTAAAAAGACAGATGAAAGATTAATGCGTATCCTATCAATACACATCCATCAGCCTGGGCCAGACTACAGATGTCTGTCTGTCTGTCTTTCTGTCTGTGTGTCTGTTTGGTCTGAAAGGCTACTACAGACTTACTCAATCTCTGCTGATATCTGTTTTGGATCTTATACATCCTCCACAATTAGGCTATGGGATTATATAGGAATGAAGATGTGTTTGATGATGTGCCTGTGAGCTAGGCCTATTGCCACGTCCAGACATTTTCCTCCATTTCTCCCCAAACAAATGGACTGAATGTTAGGTACAAACATTTCTTGTTAACCCTGTGCTATAGCTAATCCCAAACATTATGCCTTACTGTATGAGGCCTGTATAAGAGCACAAACCAGGGCACGGGTGGGCCTGGGTAAGCCCCACCAATCAGACTGAACAGATATTATGCTCTTTACTTGTCAGTGTTCCAAATGGAACATTTTGTCTTTTTACCTAAACATGCAAACAGTCAGATAGAATTCATACCAAGCAGTGCACTGGGTTAGTCAGATTTGAGTAAATATAACAGAACAGATAAATGAGAATGACATTCGCTCTCACTGGATGGGTTGCCAAAAAGAACTAACTGAAAGTCACACCCACAATAAAACACGAATATGACTGCATCAAGGCATAGTTATGTCACTGAGCTTCTATGGCTATATATAACTTGCCACTGCCTATTTAATTTGTTCATTTAGCAAACAAGACAATGCATAATCCAGTGCCTTTATCACAGTCAACACACCTATGTTTTCATTTTAATTAGCTTTGAAAATGCTAAATGTTCTCTCAGCCACATGGCAAAATGTATAGAATTGCAGGAAATTTGCTTTAAAACAGCAACATTTTCTCTCAGTTTCATGGCAAAATTTAGAATAGCATGAGATTAGCTATAAAACTGCAAACCTTTTTCTTTGCCCCATGGCAAAATGTTCCAAATTGCAGGAAGTTTTCCCCACCCAGATTTCTGCAGGTCCATCCACCAACATATTTCTGGTTACACAACTGGCACAAACACTAGAGTCTGTTAACCATTATATAAATATTAGCATTGTTTTCTCTTTGTTTGGTATTGTCAACCCATTTATGCAAATGATGTTTTTGTTCTCATTAACGTGATATGTAGGCTATTGGCCATTGCTATGTCGAGTGTGCATTCGTATTGCCCTAAAAGTACATTTACACGGTTTATTTAAAGTTGTCAGTGGTTCATGCCAGGTTAGGGCAGGTCATTTAAGGATCCCGACTTCCTCATTCAAGAAGAGCAGCTTGTATACAGTGCCTTCGAAAAGTATTCAGACCCCTTGACTATTTCCACATTTTGTTACGTTACAGCCTTATTCTAAAATGGACCCGAAATTGAGCTCAGGTGCAGCATTCCATTGATCATCCTTGAGATGTTTCTACAACTTGATTGGAGTCCACCTGTGCTAAAATCAATTGATTGGAAAGGCACACGCTTGTCTATTTAAGGTCACATACAGTAGGCTCCAAAATTACTGGCACCCCTGACTGGCAATGCACAAACAATACTTTAAAAAAATCTAAACAATATAATTATAGAGAAACTCAAAATACCAACGTGAGAAATACTGTACTTTATTAATGTTTCAATGGAACCAACCAAAATCTTTCAATTATTTAATACAAAATTAATGTTTCATAATTATTGGCACTCCTCATTTAGTAGGATAACAGCATGGAGTCTTTTCCTGTAATGTTCGACAAGGTTTAGGAACACATTTGGAGGGATTTTGGACCATTCCTCTATGCAGATCCTTTCAAGATCCTTCACATTCATGGATTTGCACCTATCAACTGCCCTCTTCCACTCAGACCACAGGTTTTCCATTGGATTGAGGTCCAGCGACTGAGATGGCCATGGCAGAACATTGATTTTGTTGTCACAGAACCATTTCTGTGTGGATCTTGAGGTATGTTTCGGGTCATTGTCTTGCTGGAAAGTCCACCCACGGCCAAGTCCCAGCATTTTGGCAGAGGCAACCAGATTGTCAGCCAAAATTGCCTGATACTTGGTAGAATTCATTATGCCATCAATCTTAACCAGTGCCCTTGGACCTCTGGAATTAAAACAGCCCCAAAACATCTCTGACCCACCACCATATTTCACCGTGAGTATGAGGTGACTCTCCTTGTATGCATCTCTGTTTCGACGCCAAACGTTCCGATGCTGTATCTGACCAAAACGTTCAATTTTGGTCTCATCTGACCAGAGCACCTGGTCAGTCATAAATTAAATGACGTTTGGCAAACTCCAAGCGCTTGCGTCTGTGTCTTGGGTTTAGAACGGGCTTTCTTCTGGCAACCCTTCCAAAGAGCCTGTGGATGTGGAGGTGGTGTCTGATGGTGCTTTTTGAAACCTAGTGACCCCAAGACCCCACCAAGGCCTGCAATTATTTCACAGTGTTTCTTGAGGATTTTGTTGCTGCTCTCACCATCCTCCTCCCTGTCCTGGGGGGCAAAATGCATTTGTGTCCTCTACCCGTGAGGTTTACAACTGTTACATATTTTCTAATAATTGTTCTGACAGTGCTCAGTGGTATATTCTATCGTTTGTGTATCTTCTTGTATCCATTACCAGATTTATGAAGGTCTATGACCATCTGTCTCTTTTGAACTGCTAGTTCTTTTGTTTTCTTCATGGTGTTTGATGACAGCAGGAAATTGCATGTGTGTTACCTCATTTTAATACCCTAGTGAAACAGGAAGTGATGTAATGGCTCAATATAGATCCTTAAGACTTAGATAAACTTAAATTAGTGGAATTTAATTTGTGGTTTAATTTTGGTAGATGTTATTTACAATAATCTTTGAGGGTGCCATTAATTGTGAAACCTTGATTTGGAGGACCTTGATTTTTAATTAAATCAATAACTTATTTTGGTTGGTTCCATTGAAACATTAATCAAGTACAGTACTTCTCACGTGTTGTTATTTTGAGTTTATCTCTATAATTATATTGTTTATATTTGTTTAAGCATTGTTTGTGCATTGCCAGTCAGGGGTGCCAGTAATTTTGGAGCCCACTGTAGTTGACAGTGCATGTCAGAGCAAAAACCAAGCCATGAGGTTGAAGGAATCATCCGTAGAGCTCCGAGACAGGATTGTGTTGAGGCACAGGTCTGGGAAAGGGTGCCAAAAAATGTCTGCTGCATTGAAGGTCCCCAAGAACACAGTGGCCTCCATCATTCTTAAATGGAAGAAGTTTGGAACCACCAAAGCTCTTCCTAGAGCTGGCCGCCCGACCAAACTGAGCAATTGGGGGAGAAGGGCCTTCGGGTAGTTGACCAAGAACCCAATGGTCACTCTGACAGAGCTCTAGAGTTCCTCCGTGGAGATTGGAAAATATTCCAGAAGGAAAACCAGCACTCCACCAATCAGGCCTTTATGGTAGACTGGCCAGACTGAAGCGAGTCCTCAGTAAAAAGTACATGACAGCCCGCTTGGAGTTTGCCAAAAGGCACAACAAGATTCTCTAGTCTGATGAAACAAAGATTGAACTCTTTGGCCTAATTGCCAAGCATCACGTCTGGAAGAAACCTGGTACCATCTCTACGGTGAAGCATGGTGGTGGCAGCATCATGCTGTGGGGATGTTTTTCAATGGCAGGGACTGAGAGTTGAGGTTATTTTATTTTTACATGGACAGTGCACATTAATCAACGTTTCAGTAAAAGTGCCGGTTTTAGCCTGCCGGCTAATTTTCAACCGCAGTCCCTGGGCAGGTTATTAAAAACAATTAGAATATAGACAATAGCAACATAGGACAAGTAAGACATAGCATACAGACAGAGCAACATAGGACAAGCAAGACGTAGCATACAGACATAGCAACATAGAACAAAAAGCAGCAAGACAAAATTCATAAAAGCAACGTGTTTCCACACCTCACAAGCTACAGACAACAGACAACATAGAAAGCGGCAACACACAGCTAGGGACCATGTTCACAAATCTGATTGTGAGACTAGTCAGAATCGAGGCATAGATGAACGCACCAAAGCACAGAGAGATCCTTGATGAAAAGCACTCTGGAGCAGGTTAGGACCTCAAACTGGGGCAAAGGTTCACCTTCCAACGGGACAACAACCCTAAGCACACAGCCAATATAACGTAGGAGTGGTTTAGGGACAAATCTCTGAATGTCTGTGAGTGGCCAAGCCCGAGCTTGGACTTGAAACCGACCATCTCTCTGGAGAGACCTGAAAATAGCTGTGTGCTCCCCATCATGGACGTTACCCTGGCGTCCGAGCTGGGCATACCCACTCAACCCCTCTCCATTCCCATGGGTGTTAGAGCACTGGACGAGCGCTCTATAGACCAGGTCACCCACCAGACGACCCCTGTCAACCTACGAGTGTCGGGGAACCACAGCGAGACAATCCAATTCCTGCTGGTGGAGTGGTATTGGGATTCTCTTGGCTCCAGCGACACATTCCCTCCATTGACTGGGCTACTGGTGCCATCGTGGGCTGGAGCCCGTCCAGACACATTCATTGCCTGAAGTCAGCTCTGCCTGGAAATTCCCCCGGACCTCTCTGCCAACTCTGCAGAGAACCAGGACCTCCGGGTGGGGTTCAGTAAGGCCCGGGCCACTTCGATTCAGCAGCACCGACTGGTATCCAAGAAGGTCAAGCCTGAGGCACTAGCATGCCGCTATAGTGCCCTGGCTACACCCCCGGAAGCCGAGACATATTCCCCCCGCTCCAAGATCATTAGCCCCTCTGCTGTTCGTCCTCTTTTGCCCCATACCCTCTATATTTGTCCTACTTTTTGTGTGTCTAGAGTCAAAACCATGTCTGACTGCCCCTTGTCTTCTGTTTCTTGGCCCATTTCTCCCACCCGTGTCATCGATGGTCAGGCAGCGTACACAGTGAGACACCGCCTGAGGGTTTGACCACAGGGCAGGGGTTTCCAGTACAGGTTGACTGGGAGTGTTATGGCCCGGAGGAGAGGTGCTGGGTTCCTGCTAAAGACATCCGGACCCGGCCCCCATCGCCGACTTTTGCCGCCGGCATCCTAGTCAACCAGGTATCCCCGTAGGTGGAACGCCAGGTGGTGTCCCTAGAGGTGGGGGGGGGGGGGTACTGTCACGCCCTGATCTGTTTCACCTGTCCTTGTACTTGTGTCCACCCCCTCCAGGTGTCACCCACCTTCCCCACTTATCCCCTGGGTATATATACCTGTGTTTTCTGTCTGTCTTGGCCAGTTCGTCTTGTTTGTTCAAGCCAACCAGCATTTTGTCTCAGCTTCTGTTTTTCCTCAGTCTCTCTTTTTCTCGTCCTCCTGGCCACTGTGCCTGTCCCTGACACTGATCCTTCCTGCCGTCCTGTACCTTTGCTCCACCTCTGGATTACCGACCTCTGCCTGACCTGTATCTGAGCCTGCCTGCCTTCCTGTACCTTGGCCTCTACTCTGGATTATCAACCCCTGCCTGCCTTGACCTGTCGCTTGTCGGCCCCTATTGTTACAATAAACATTGCTACTTCACACAGTCTGCACTTGGGTCTCGATTCCTGATAATAGGCCTACTCAGATGTGTGAGTTTATGGGTGTTTTGACAGGTGTTTTTCTATTGGCCATAAGTTTACTGTTTTTCAACCAAATAAAATGGTTGACAAAAATATATTCTTTTCATGGCATTTGTATGTTTGGTTAAGCGCATTATTTGCACTTCAAAATTACATTGAGAATTTTAAGATTTGCTTTTGAAATTTTCTAAATTTTATCGGCGCTATGCCCGGAAATGTCCAGAGCAAAGGATCCAAAAATGAATTTCAACTCCCTAAAAAAGTGTTTAAAATTTTAAGCACTGGAAATAATGAATATGAACTGAAAAAGTATATTATGTAGTTTCTTGCAATAGCCCTCTGACTCTTAATAACATTTCTCTCAAAACTGTGATTCCTAAGATTCTGTTAACTCTGTCAGATTTGTCTAAAAGTTCATCATGAATGAGCAGAGTCAGCTACACTATAATGATTTCATTAGGTTTGGGAGTCATAAAGCAACGGAGGAAAAACAAAATTGCCACTTTGTATACCACTTGAATGAAGAAGAAATGTAATTTTTGTAAAATGCTGAAATATCTGATAGAATGGTTGTTTTTTTGCATGATGTTTTGCATGAATAATTTAAATGTTTTACATTGTATCTATTCAACATTTATTTTTAGAGTATTTGTTGTCAACTCGGTCAGAGGCTTGTCAACTCCGTGCACTGTTGGCTAACAGGATCGTCAAGATCGCTTTTTTTTTGTCAATATTTTGAAAAAAGATTTTAGTCACTGTTCTGCAACATATTTTTTTATTTTACTACGCAAGTCAGTTAAGAACAAATACTTATTTTTAATGACGGCCTAGGAACAGTGGGTTAATAGCCATGTTCAGGAGCAGAACAACAGATTTTTACCTTGTCATCTCAGGGATTGTTACGTCCGTCGTTGAATGGGTGAGACCAAAGCGCAGCGTGGAAAGTGTTCATGATAATTTAATAATGAAACACAGACAAAACAACAAAATACAAAACAAACGTAAAGTTCTGCAGGGCTAGACAGCGACTGTGCGAAAACAAGATCCCACAAACAGTGGAAAACAGGCTGCCTAAGTATGACTCCCAGTCAGAGACAATGAAAGACAGCTGCCTCTGATTGGGAACCATACCCGGCCGACAAAGAAATAGAAAACTAGAATGCCCACCCAAATCACACCCTGACCTAACCAGATAGAGAAATAAACAGGCTCACTAAGGTCAGGGTGTGACAGGGATTCGCTCTTGCAACCTTTCCGTTATAAGTCCACTGCTCTAACCACTAGGCTACCTGCTGCCCCACATGCTTAAACTATTGATGTATTTGCTGTGCTAGATCTAAGCGATAATGTTGGCTTTATTATTGTTGTTTAATGTTCTGAATGTAGAAAAACATGCAAAAATGCTCACAAACGTTTGCCCTAGAGCATTATATAGCGCTATAAAATAAAAATACTTTTGGAGATTTGTAATACATATTCAAATAATCTGTTTTTTTTTAAATTTTACCAAGCAAGTCAGTTAAGAACAAATTCCTATTTTCAATGACGGCCTAGGAACAGTGGGTTAACTGCCTGTTCAGGGGCAGAACGACAGAATTGTACCTTGTCAGCTCGGGATTTGAACTTGCAACCTTTCGATTACTAGTCCAACGCTCTAACCCTGTCACTAGGCTTCCCTGCTGCTCCAACCACTAGGCTACCCTGCCACCCCAAAACAAGACCTTCAAACACTCATGTGGAATCAAACACCCTTTACCCAGTACTTTGTTGAAGCATCTTTGGCAGCAATTACAGCATCGAGTCTTCATGTGTATGATGCTACAAGCTTGGCACAACTGTATTTGGGGAGTTTCTCCCATTCTTCTCAGCAGATCATCTCAAGCTCTGTCAGGTTGTACGGGGAGCATGGCTACACAGCTATTTTCAGGTCTCTCTCCAGAGAGATGGTTGGGTTCAGGTCTGACCTCTGGCTGGGCCACTCAAGGACATTCAGAGACTTGTCCCGAAGTCTCTCCTGTGTTGTCTTGGCTGTTAGCTTAGGGTTGTTGTCCTGTTGGAGTGTGAACCTTTGCCCCAGTCTGAGCTCCTGAGTGCTCTGGAGCAGGTTTTCATCAAGGATCTCTCTGTACTTTGCTCTGTTCATCTTTGCCTTGATCCTGACCAGTCTCTCAGTTCCTGCTGCTGAAAAACATCCCCATGTGAAAAATCTGATCTTTACATACATTTTCATTGGTTCCGGTTCTAGACGTAAATTAATCAATGCAATAGCAAGGGAAGAGCCAGGTTTGACATGAGGAGGAAAAACACTTTATTACTGTAAAGCTTCTAGGTCAACACAACCACTGAACACACACACACACACACAATCCCCCTAACCTTACTATGTCTACTAGAGATGCATCAGGAGACACACATGCACACAAGCACGCGCCTATGTACGCATGCACGCACAACCAATGGTTCAATTTTATGTCCTGACACATTCAGAAAAACTCAAATCTCTACTAACCTTCTCTTCATTAGCCTCCTGTATCAATGTTTAAGGCCTCTACTTTCATCTCTCTCTCTCTCTCTCTCTCGCACGCACGCACGCACGCACACACTCACGCACGCACACACACACATACACAACCAAAAGTCACACATACTGTACACCATCCAGTGACCTCAGTCATCCCCACAGACACCTCTCTAAAAGCCCCAACACACTCAGTAACCTGTACCGTCAATCAACATAATTTTTCCATGAGCCAAACCACAAAGAACAAAAAAGTGATACCGTTCAATAATGAATCCAACACATATATAATGAATGGGGCTTTTGTATTTCCCTCTATCAGCAAAGATGAGGGGTCTAAGGGTGTGGCTGGTTTGGCTGTTGAGTTTGGAAGAGGGATTTCTCTTGGTGTGAAATAATGTATGACACTGTAGTTGTGTCACACTCCCTGTTGGAGAAGGCCCATAGCGAAGGTTCTGATTCTGGATTGCCGGGGACTCTAATGCTCCCTCCCTGTCCTGTCCACTCAGGTCTGGCTTTGAGTGCTTCCTGTCTGTTACACTGCTAGAGGCCTACCTGCCTAACAGTTCAAGGGCACGCACCATCACACACTCCTCCAGTCAAGGTGAATGTGTGTGTGCTGTAGGGCTATCCAGCTAGTGGAGCTGAATGAACATATTTGGTGGTGTACATCTACAATCAACATTTTCTTGCTCTACTCAACAATAGAGATAATAATGTGAAACAATCATGTTGAATCTACCAGCTCCTCATGCTGACTAGGAGAGGAGATTTTCTTTGTACGGAACACTTAAAACTCTCTCTGTCTCTCATGTGAAGATCAACGGCTGCTCAATCAGCCCCAGTGAAACGTGTCCAGGAACAGTGTGTAACTGCCCATCCCCGACTGCTGCTTTCAAAACCACCTAGGCGATTTATTTAAGTAAATGTAGGAACATAACTGACCGAGCTTACAGCTCTGTGCATGTGTTTACCTCCACTAAACAACACCCATCCAACAGATGACAGCCAAGCTCCTAAATGTTCCTAATTTCAGCCTCCCGAATTCTTCCATATTCACAAGTGTGTGCAACAATGGTACAGT
Organism: Oncorhynchus masou masou; assembly: GCF_036934945.1. NCBI lineage: Eukaryota > Metazoa > Chordata > Actinopteri > Salmoniformes > Salmonidae > Oncorhynchus > Oncorhynchus masou. The sequence continues at coordinate 64,254,995 of NC_088223.1, forward strand.
ATCTCACCATCCCTTGACCTTCATATAGTTATTTAACAACTGGCCATATTATGTCCTCCAGTCCATTCCTAAGACTAGGCTGTCGGAGTGATAGTGGGTGTAGCATTGTTGGTTTGCTGTTAGCCATTACAGCATGGCCATGCTTGTTGAGGACAGAGCAGGGCAAAGCTCTGTCTGTGTGTCTGTGGTGTGGTCCGGTCCGGTCCGGTGCTGGGCTGCCTTCCCCAGTGGCAGACAGTGACTGTGGTACACTGACAGGCCATGTCAGGGCTCAGGATTGTAGCTGCAGGTAATTAAGGCAGAGTACCTCGGGAGAAGAGAGGTAGGAGGGGGTGGGAACGGAGGGGACGGGAGGGTGTGGAATAGGGGTGTGTGGGAAAGGTAGGATAGGATGGGGGCATGTGACAGTGAGAAAGCACACTCCCACACCCCTTCCCTCTCCTGCCCCCAGGGCTTACATGACAAGAGGCGCATTGCTACAGCCCAGGAACGAAAAGGCCCACGCCTGCCCGCCGCTGCTGCAGACTGACTCCCCGGCTCACAATTTGCTCTCATGAATAATACTAAGAAGCATACTTAGTGGCACTGTGCTCAAGCGCTATGTAAAACCAATGATATCCTCCTCTGATGTGGATCCTCCTGAGGATGCGCGATGAGATGAGGGTCGTTCTCACACTTTCTCTGGGTTAGTTGGTGCATCTGAATGCTCATTTACATGAGCAGGGAAAAGGAGTGACGAGGGAGGAGATCCTGAGAGTATGTCTGGGAAATCTTAATCATTTACAGCACTGAGACACTGATGTCTGAATTACAGAGAGGAGAGAGAGGGAAAGAGAGAGGAGAGAAATGGGGTAGGGATTGAGCGAGAGCGAGGGTAAAGAGAGGAAGCGGGAGGAGAGAAGAGAGAGAGTGGGGGAGAGCTGGCATGATGAGGAAACAGAGAAACTCTGTTTACTAATGGCTAAACGAGCTCCCTCTACTGCCGTTATAAAGCACATAAACACACACAAACTCATATGACAAAACCTTTAGAACACTTCCTTTATAATCCCTTTATAATGCTTTGACTGACAACATTTGGAATGACAAGTGGTGTAACGTTCTTAAATAAAAAATACTTTACAGTACTACTTAAGTCGTTTTTGGGGGGTATTTGTACTTTACTTTAATATTTATATTTTTGACAACTTTTACTTTTACTTCACCACATCCCTAAAGAAAATAATGTACGTTTTACTCCCTAAATTTTCCTGAAACCTAAAGGTGCTCGTTACATTTCAAAAGCTAAGCAGGACAGGAATGGTTGGTCATCCCTACTGCCTCTGATCTGGACTCGGCTGAAATAGCCAAACCCACAAATTTGAAGGGGTGTCCACATACCTTTGTATACATAGTGTATATAACTTTCAAAATACAGAAATACAGTCAGTGTTTTAGGGTGCGGTAATAAGGAGACCAATAATGGTTGCAATTGAAATCAGCTGTGCAGGTCAATTTAGCGCTATTGATTGTTTAACGAGACATCAGCTGGCGATAATCTAGTCTCATCGATGGTTGCAATAGCCCCCTTGTTATTTGATTATATTCTAATAGGCTACATTCTGTTGGCCACCCATTAGCCTATCCATTGTCACATAATGGAAGATATGAAAACCGATTAAAGGCTACCCTACTGCTTGTGTTTCCCTGGCTGAGTTAATGGACTGATTTTGGCTATCAGTTGATAGACAGATGTAGGCCTACTGTAGAACAATAAACTTTCCTTCAGTGTGGATACTCACCAATGTTTTATAGCTTGTTTCTATTTTAACCCTGTAAACAAGCGGAATTAATATGTAAAAAATAAACGTTCATCTGTTAATCAAAGGCAGTGGGCTGGATTCTAACTCATGCCGACTCTGGCATATGTGTTTGGGTCAGTGGCTGTAACTGCAAAACCACACAGGCACGGAGCCAAAAAAATATTAGATTCTGCCTTCAAAATAAACTCAGCAAAAAAAGAAATGTCCCTTTTTCAGGACCCTGTCTTTCAAATATCATTCGTAAAAATCCAAATAACTTCACAGATCTTCATTGTAAAGGGTTTAAACACTGTTTCCCATGCTTGTTCAATGAACCATAAACAATTAATAACTTCTTATGGTTGCAGGGGCACTATTGAGTAGCTTGGATGAAAGGTGTCCAGAAGTGCCCAGAGTAAACGGCCTGCTCCTCAGTCTCAGTTGCTAATATATGCATATTATTATTAGTATTGGATAGAAAACACTCTGAAGTTTCTGAAACTGTTTGAATGATGTCTGTGAGTATAACAGAACTCATATGGCAGGCAAGAACCTGAGAAGAAATCCAAACAGGAAGTGAGAAATCTGAGGTTGGTATACTTTCAAACCATTCCCTATTGAAATCCCATTGCGATATGAATGAAGATTCACATCCCAGGGCTTCGACTAGATGTCAACTGTATAAGTAGACATTTGAATGAGGCTTCTATTGTGTAGTGGGACTGAATAAGAGGGGAATTAGTCAGACGACTGGCAGAGAGCATACCGCATGATATCTTCCTGCGCTCCATTCCTCCTCAAGACACAAAGGAATTCTCCTTTGAAGATTTATGATAAAAACATCCTAATGATTGATTCTGTACTTAGTTTGAAATGTTTCTTCGACCTGTAATATAACCTTTGAAGTTTTTGTCCGAAAAAATGTTTGACCAGCACCAGCGTTTAACATCTGCTAACCATGTGTATGTGACAAATAAAATTTGATTTGATTTGATTTGATAGGTGTACCAAACACGCTAACAAAAGTAGCTAATTGGACATAAATAACAGACATTATCAAACAAATCAAGCATTTATTGTGGACCTAGGATTCCTGGGAGTGCATTCTGATGAAGATCATCAAAGGTAAGGGAATATTTAGCATGTAATTTATGGTTTATGTTGACTACAACATGGCAGATAATTTGACTATTGTTCTGAGTGCCGTCTCAGATTATTGCATGGTTTGCTTTTTCCGTAAGTTAAAAAAAAATCAGACAGAGCAGTTGCGTTAAGGAGAGGTATATCTATAATTCCATGTGTATAACTTGTATTATCATCTACATTTAATGAGTATTTCTGTTGAATCGATTTGGCTATGCAAAATCATTGGATGTTTTTGGAACTAGTGAATGTAACGCGCCAATGTAAACTCAGATTTTTTTTATATAAATATGAACTGTATCAAACAAAGAATACATGTATTGTGTAACATGAAGTCCTATGAGTGTCAGCTGATGAAGATCATCAAAGGTTAGTGATTAATTTTATTTCTATTTGTGCTTTTTGTGACTCCTCTCTTTGGCTGGAAAGATGGCTGTGTTGATTGTGGTTTGGTGGTGACCTAACATAATCGTTTGTGGTGCTTTTGCTGAAAAGCATAATTGAAATCGGGCACTCAGTTGGGATTAACAACAAGACTACCATTAAAACGGTATAAGATACTGTACATGTATGTTTGAGGAATTTAAATTATGAGATTTCTGTTGTTTTGAATTTGGCGCCCTGCACTTTCACTGGCTGTTGTCATATTATTCCGTTAACAGGATTGCAGCCCAAATCGTTTTTTAATGAACATGCACCGTCGGAATGATCATTAATTAAGACACTAACAGCTAACAGCTGTACATAAGGTAGCCTACAATATAGGTATGGTACTGCATTGAAGTTTATAATTTATTTGCCGTTTGTCACCACCTCCACACAAACTAATATTTCTGGGTGTGGGCCAGCTCATGTTTTTATACTGCATTGTATACAAACACCGCTTCCAGTAGCCCCCTGGCGGCAATTCTAAATATTTCCTCCTGTGACGAAAGGGGTCAAAATTAAGATCCGACATCTGTACACAACACTGCCCCCACGGATGCACAAGGAATGATACATCTCCAAGAACTTCGAATGTCGGCGCATAGTACAAGCAGCCACCCCATTAGTGACAGAAAATGATATTGCAAGACTGTCCTACGCTCCGAATATTGCGTCTCTGTACTGCTTTAAGAACATCCACATGGCATGAATCAAGACTTCTGCTGCTGTGTGACACGTGCTTGGTAAAGGGCAAGCAGTTGACAGAGAATCACAGTAAACATCTGAACATTGACTATTAATGGTTGATTAGTATCGGGAGGACACATGCCCTTTCCATATCTGTAGGGTTGCATGAAGAAAATGGTTGGTGTTACTGTATACAGTGTCTTCTGAAAGTATTCAGACCCCTTCACTCTTTCCCCATTTTGTTCCATAAGAGCCTTATTCTAAAATGGATATAATACAAAAATGTCCTCAGCAATCTACACACAATACCCCATAATGGCAAAGCAAAAACAGGTTTTTAGACATTTTAGCAAATGTATTAAGAATGAAAAACAGAAATACTTATTCAGACCCTTTGCTATTAGCTCAGGTGCATCCTGTTTCCATCAATCATCCTCGAGATGTTTCTACAACTTGATTGGAGTCCACCTGTGGTAAATGCAATTAATTGGACATGATTTGGAAAGGCACACACCTGTCAATGTAAGGCCCCACAGTTGACAGTGCATGCCAGAGCAAAAACCAAGCCATGAGGTCTAAGGAATTGTCCATAGAGCTCCGAGACAGGATTGTGTCAAGGAACAGATCTGGGGAAGAGTACCAAAAAATGTCTGCAGCATTGAAGGTCTCCAAGAACACCGTGGCCTCCATCATTCTTAAATGGAAGAAGTTTGGAACCACCAAGACTCAAACTAGAGCTGGCCGCCCGGCCATACTGAGCAATCAGAGGAGAAGGGCCTTGGTCAGGGAGGTGACCCAGAACCCGATGGTCACTCTGACAGAGCTCCAGAGTTCCTCTGTGGAGATTGGAAATATTCCAGAAGGACAACAATCTCCACAGCACTCTACCAATCAGGCCTTTATGGTAGAGTGGCCAGACGGAAGCCACTGCTCAGTAAAAGACACATGACAGCCCGCTTGGAGTTTGCAAAAGGCAACAAAAGACTCTCAGACCATGAGAAACAAGATTATCTGGTTTGATGAACCCAAGATTGAACTCTTTGGCCAAGCGTCACATCTGGAGGAAACCTGAAACCATCCCTACGGTGAAGCATGGTGGTGGCAGCATCATGCTGTGGGGATGTTTTTCAGGGGCAGGGACTGGGAGACTAGTCAGGATCTAGGGAAAGATGAACGGAGTACAGAGAGATCCTTGATGAAAACCTGCTCCAGAGCGTTCAGGACCTCAGACTAGGGCGAAGGTTCACCTTCCAAAAGGACAACATCTCTAAAGAGACCTGAAAATAGCTGTGCAGCATCTCTCCCCATATACCCTGACAGAGCTTGAAAGGATCTGAAGGGATAAATGGGAGAAACTCCCCAAATACAGGTGTGCCAAGCTAGCGTCATACCAAAGAAGACTTAAGGCTGTAATCGCTTCCAAAGGTGCTTCAACAAAGTACTGAGTAAAGGGTCTGAATACTAATGTAAATATTTGCTGGGGTTAAAAGGGATTGTGGGTCAGATGACTAGACATCACAGCCTTCCATCCCGCTCACAGCCATTCCCTGATGTTTCATAAAACATGCCCTTCACTCTCCCCCTCTCTCTATCTATACCTCCCTCCCTCATTCTCTCTTCACCCCCTCTCCCACCACCCTTTCCATTTGCCTCACAGGCAGGGCTTTTCCATCTTGGGTAAGCCTACTGCAGTGGAGTCCTATAATACCACAGTGGGGCAGTGGGAGACAGAGTCAGGTAACCCAGAGAACATCCAAAATGTTGATCAACAGGAGGGTTGTAGAGGACACTAGGGGGCACGCAGGACACTGTCCTCATCAGTCAGTTTTAAAGTTAACTTCCTGCAATTCTACACATTTGCCATGGGGTGGAGAGAATATTTTGCAATTTCATAACTGAGGGTGGAGGCAAATGTTTGAAGTTTTTAATATGATAACTGATGATCAATGGGTCCCACCACGGTCGGTAATTCGTCTATGCTTACTACAAATTTAGATAGCTGGCCGCTAGACTAATTTACCAATCTAAAAACAATTAGCTGACATGGGCTAATTTAGTGACTGCTGATGCACAAACACCTTGCATCTTGTGTTTTCGATTATTCTAACTCTCAACAGTACGTTAAGACCCCGACTGAGTCCCCCCCCCCCAAAAAAATATATATATAATTGGTCCGAGAGCCTACAAAGTGGCCCATCCCTGCTATAAATCATTGTGACGGACACATGGCCAACTGAGGGTACACAAGACATGCAGGAAAACCCATAGGACAATGATCATACCAACCTGCATTCAGGCTATACTGTACTCTACTCACTGCACAAATAGGCTACGCTAACATTTTTTTAACACTACAATTATGATACACATTAAGACCAAAGAAATGTGGGTTAACTTTTATAAAGAAACACAATCTAAAGTGACACATCATATTTTATTTCCTAAAAATAGCATTTGTTTATCTTTTCTTTTTTATCTGGATGGTGTGTCTCAGTCATTCTCTGGTCAACCCTCCCTTCCTCCGTCACGTCTGCTTGCCTAGTGACTGAGAACGTTTGCTCTGCAAAGCCAGGCAGCCAAGCGGACGTAAATGTATTCGCAACGTTTAGTGCTCAGGATTAATCAAATTATAATTTAATCATCTGATCAAACAGTAATTAGCATAATCACTTCTGGGGAAGGCCTGATAACGCAGAGACTGAAACAGAATGGACCTGGGGCTAGCAAAACTTTAATGAGACATTTGTAGAGAATCTTTGAAAATGGCTATAGAAATTGTGCCGATATTTGAATACAAATCAGGGCTTGTCGGATATGCCTCAAACTCATCCAATAGTCAGCCGAGCAGCTAACAATTAAAGACACTGGCTTAATAATACAAACACGCATCAATACACACACTGACACGCAATAAAACACACTGACCTTATATGTAGCTTTGTTAATTTTTGCTAATTTAATATGTTAAACTCATAAGGGAAACATTCACTTATTTACAAACGTTTTAGAGGGCTCAAAAATCATCCAAATTGGCTACACACCAGATTCCAAGAACACAGGATGAGATGTTACTATCCGTAAATATTATACGTATAATATTATACACAATATTGGTGCAATAGGATACAATGTATAACATTGTATTTAAAGGGCGGCTAAACTTCCTGATTTGGCCTTGTTTTAGATATGTTTAACATATGCTAGTGACTGAATTGAAATGTGAGTTGGTTAGGTATGGTTTGATGTGTCTCGTGTGTCTGTTAGCAGGTTGGAAGAGTTAGTCAAATTATTTTACCAATTAGTTTCAAGCGAGCTGGTGTGCGACCATGGCAAAATTGGTTTGACTTTGGGTAGCCTATCTGTGGGACTATAAGGACCGTCAATAAATGTACACAATGTAAATTAGACAATATTTTCATGTTGCACAGCTTTTAGTTTTCACATTAAATGCTTTCAATGTGTGTATTTGAATTTATACAATTTATAGCTGGTTTTAGGTTTTTAACTCATTGACATTTGCAGCTATTGTAATTTGAAAATATTTTCCCATGTACAGTTACTTCATACCCCTTGACATTTTTCCACATTCTGTCTTTTTCTCTTACAAAGTAGTAATTAAATGGATGTAATTGTCATCTTTTTGTCACAAAATACTCTGTAATGTCAAAGTGAACAAAATTTGAACATTTGTAAAAAAAAATATATAAAGAAAATGAAAAACACTAAGTATTCAACCCCCTGAGTTATTGCATGTTAGTATCACACTTGGCAGTGATTACAGCTGTGAGTCTTTCTGGGTAAGTCTCTAAGATCTTTCCACACCTGGACTGTGCAACAATTGCCCTGTCAAATTGGTTGTTGATCATTGCTAGACAACCATTTTTAGGTCTTGCCATAGATTTTCAAGACGACTTAAGTCAAAACTGTAACTCAGCCACTGAGGAACATTCATTATCTTCTCGGTAAGCAACTCCAGTGTAGATTTCAAATCAAATCAAATGTTATTAGTCACATGCGCCATGTAGACCTTACAGTGAAATGCTTAATTACAAGCCCCTAACTAACAATGCAGTTAAAAATACAAATAAGAATAAGAAATAAAAGTAACAAGTAGTTAAAGAGCAGCAGTAAAATAACAATAGCGAGGCTATATACAGGGGGTACCGGTACAGAGTCAATGTGTGGGGGCACCGGGTAGTCGAGGTAATTGAGGTAATATGTACATGTAGGTAGAGCTTTGCAACATATTTTGCAGTATTACTTTAGTGCCTTGTTGCAAACAAGATGCATGTTTTGGAATATTTCTATTCTGTATTTGTTGCAAACAGGATGCATGTTTTGGAATATTTTAATAATTTTCACTTTGTCAATTAGGTTAGTATTGTGGAAAAAGTGCAATGTTGTTGACCCAGCCTCAGTTTTCTCCTATCACAGCCATTAAACTCTGTAACTATTGGCCTCATGGTGAAATCCCAGAGCGGTTTCCTTCCTCTCCGGTAACTGAGTTGGGAAGGACGCCTGTATCTTTGTAGTGACTGGGTGTATTGACACACCATCCAAAGTGTAATTCATAATTTCCCCATGATCAAAGGGATGTTCAATATCTGCTTATTTTATTTTTACCCATCTACCAATAGGTGACCTTCTTTGGCGAAGCAATGGAAAATCTCCTTGATCTTTGTGGTTGAATTTGTGTTTGAAATTCAATGCTCGACTGAGGGACCATACAGATAATTGTATGTGTGGGGTACAGAGATGAGGTAGTCATTAAAAAATGATGTTAAACACTATTATTGCACATAGAGTCCATGACTTGTTAAGCAAATGTTTACTCCTGAATTGATTTAGACTTGCCATAACAAAGGGGTTGAATACTTATTGATTCAAGACATATCAGCTTTTTATTTTTTATTAATTTAGTGAAATTATAAAAAAATAATTCCACTTTGACATTATGGGGTATTGTGTGTAGGCCAGTGACAAAAACATCTCAATTTAATCAATTTCATATTCAGGCTGTAACAAGGAGTGTGAATACTTTCTGAAGGCACTGTACATTGTGTAATTTGCCAATGGTCCCTAACTAGCCCCACAGGGATATTCAAAGTCAACCCAAATTTACCACAGGCATTACGATCGGGTCGGGTGCAGCTGCACTCCGAATTGATGATTACTTGTGTGTTGCCAGCTGTAGGCATGTGGGCAGAATTAAAACAAACCCATCCTTCATTTAAGTTGTGATGCAGTCACAAACACAAGTCTGATGAAACTATGTTTTGAACGAGACTGACTTTATGGCCTAAATGATCCTATTTACACTTTGTAGTCAATTATGGTAGAATAATATTTTTGGGGGACTCATATCGATGTTTTCTAAAGGAGAAGTTGGTTTTTAGGGGCAGTTGCTCTTTAATGGGCAGCATTGCATTGTAATATATAGTATTAATTTGATCAACTATAATGTCATTCCCTACAGAAAAAGAAGAGAGTGTGTTCTGTGTTGATGCATAAGACACCTCACCTGCCTCCTATGTCAACTCAGGAGATAAATCAATTTGGACTTTTTTTCCGTGGCAGGGTACGTGTCCCATGTGTTATAAATGAGCCCGACCTGGTGTGTGTGTGTGTGTACGTGTGTGCGCGTGCGTGTGTGCGTGTGTGTGAGTTAACCCTGAAGGCAGAGTCTTTCTGTAGAGGTCATTTGACACTTCTTCCATTACCCATGTGACAGCCTTTAGAAATGGCCTCCTAAAAATAACCCTGCAGTGTGTCTGTGTATGTGCACAACATTACATACAGAAACCCACCAGGCAGGAAACTCTTCGCCTGGCAAATACTGTTTCCTGATATGGTGACCCCAGCAATCTCTGCCACTGGCACTTCCTGTCTCCAGATCTGGAACCTGGGCACAACCCTTATCTCAGGAAGAACTGTTGGCACTGGTGTTCTAATGCTTGTTCAAAATAGCAGATAATGGTTCCGGGGGAGAAGGCTACCGTTTTAGGGGCTCCTAACCAACTGTGCTATTTAGTTAGCTTTTTCGCATTGTTTGCAACTAATTCTGTACATAATGTTGCTGCTGCCGTCTCTTATGACCGAAAACAGCTTCTGGACATCAGAACAGCAATTACTCACTTCAAACTAGACAAATATTATTTTCTTTAATGAGTCTGACACAAAGGATATTCTGCTTTGTCGAGACAAGGCCCAAATCACCGTCATCCACGTGAAGAAAAGACGGAGAAATTCGCAGACAAGTAGGTAAACCCTCAGTATTATTGGCCAACATGCAATAATTGGAAAATAAACTGGACAATCTATGCTTAAGACTATCCTACCAACGAGCCATTTCACCGAGACATGGCTAAACGATGACACGGATAACATAGAGCTGACTGGCTTCTCTGTGCATCGGCAGGATAGAGCAGCTACGTCTTGTAAGAGGAGGGGTGGGGGTGTGTGTCTATTTGTCAATAACTGCTGGTGTGCAATGTTTAATATTAAAGAAATGTTGAGGTATCGCTCTCTCGAGGCAGAATACATCATAATAAGCTGTAGACAACACTATCAACCAAGAGAGCTCTCATCTATATTATTTGTAGCCGTCTATTTACCACCCAAAATTGATGCTGGCACTAAGATCGCACTCAACAAGCTGTATAAGGCCATTTGCAAACAAGAAAATGCTCATCCAGAAGCGGCGCTCCTAGTGTCACATGTCACATGTGCAACTAGAGGAAAGCTTCAATACCGGACTAAGATTGAATCCTACTACACTGGCTCTGACGCTCGTCGGATGTGGCAGGGCTTGAGAACTATTACGGACTACAAAGGGAAACCCAGTTGCGAGCTGCACAGTGACGCGAGCCTGCCAGATGAGCTAAATGACTTTATGCTTGCTTCGAGGCAAGCAACACTGAAGCATGCATGACAGCACCTACTGTTCCGGACAACTGTGTACTCACGCACTCCTTAGCCGATGGGAGCACGACCATTAAAGAGGTCAACATTCACAAAGCCGCAGGGCCAGACAGATTACCAGGATATGTACTCAAAGCATGTGTGGACCAACTGGCAAGTGTCTTCACTGACGTTTTTAACCTCTCCCTTACCGTCTGTAATACTTACATGTTTCAAGCAGACCACCATAGTCCCTGTGCTCAAGAAAGCGAAGGTAACCGACCTAAATGATGACCACCCCGTAGCACTCACGTTGTTAGCCATGAAGTGCTTTGGAAGGTTGGTCATGGCTCACATCAACACTATCATGCCAGAAACCCTAGACCCACTCCAATTCGCATTCCGCCCCAACAGATTCACCCACGACTGTGTGGCCAAGCATGACTCCAACACCATCATTACGTTTACGCACAGTGGTAGGCCTGATCACCAAAAACGATGAGACAGCCTTATAGGTAGGAGGTCAGAGACCTGGCAGTGTGGTGCCAGGACGACAACCTCTCCGTTAATGTGAGCAAGACAAAGGAGCTGATCGTTGACTACAGGAAAAGGAGGGCCGAACACACCCCCATTAACATCGACTGGGCTGAAGTGGAGCGGGTCAAGAGTTAAGTTCCTTGGTGTCCACATCACCAACGAACTATCATGATCCAAACACACCAAGACAGTTGTGAAGAGAGCACGACAACACCCCCCCCCCCCCCAGGAGACTGAAAAGATTTGGCATGGGTCCCCATATCCTCAAAGTTTTACAGCTGCACAATCGAGAGCATCCTGACCGCCTGGTATGGCAACTGCTCGGCACCTGACCGTCAGGCACTACAGAGGGTAGTGCGTACTGCCCAGTACATCACTGGGGCCAAGTTTCCTGACATCCAGGACCTATATACCAGGCGGTGTCAGAGGAAGGCCCTAAAATGGTTCAAGTCTCCAGTCACCCAAGTCATTGACTGTTCTCTCTGCTACCGCACGGCAAGCAGTACAGGAGCGCCAAGTCTAGGACCAAAAGGCTCCTTATCAGATTCTACCCCCAAGCCATAAGACTGCTGAACAATCAATCAATTTACTATTTACATTGACAACCCTCCCTCTCCACCCCCTTTGTCTTTACACTGCTGCTACTCGCTGTTTATTATCATCTATGCATAGTCGCTTAACAAATTACCTTGACTAACCTGTACCCTCCCACATTGACTCAGTACCGGTACCCAATATATATAGCCTCGTTATTGTTATTGTAATTTTCTTGTGTTACTTTTGATTTTATTACATTTTCTTAACTCTTTCTTGAACTGCATTGTTGGTTAAGGGCTTGTAAGTAAGCATTTCACGGTAAGGTTGTTGTTGTATTCGGCGCATGCGATAAATAACATTTGATTTGATTTGAAGTAAATAGTACAGTGCCATGGTGATTTCAAAGAGGGCAAGAGTGAGCATGTGAGCACAAACCATGACTTTAGCAGGAAACCTTATATTTCAGCTGATCCTGGAGCTGCACAGGTTGGATGTATGTATTAAATGTTCCTCGTTAAGTCTATAGTATACTGTAGGCTATGTGTGTGTGATGGCTTAAGCGCCTGTCCCTCTGACCTGACATAGTACATGACATATCTTTAAACTACTCATCCTGTATACTCAACTCATCCTAAAATATGTACCTTTCAGGCCTCAATCCATGGTGATATTGTATCTGAAGGGTTATCTGTATCTCCAAGGTAAAAGAGGGTCTATTATGCTGAACGAGGATAGTATTTCCTTTCGCGACATAATATCTCATACAAAATTAACAAACTGGAATTTCTGAGACACGGCACAGTACAACAGTCAAATTTCAGAAAAAAAGCTCAAGCAGGACACTTGTCTTGTGCATACTGTAGGGCCTTTGGTCCACAGCATCCCCGATTGTAGGATAGTTGTGCCACATTTTGATCAGCTCCTGCCATTCTGAAGGGTTAGGGCATTAGCCTACTGTCCCACATTAATGTGAAAATATTAGCAAATTAGAAAAAAACAAATTATATAGGCTATCTACTAACTACTGATCTTGTTTTATTAATTCACTGATATAAAACTCCACCTACCAGCACGAACCTGTGTTCATGAAGGAACTTTCCCTTGACGAGTAGTTTAGTTCTTTACAGTGTGTAACATGCTGACTCTCCCGCTCTATTGCTCTCTCTCTCTCTCTCTCTTGCTCTCTCTCGCTCTCTCTCTCTCTCGCTCTCTTGCTCTTACTCTCTCTCTCTCTCTAGCTCTTTCTCTCTCTCTCTCTCTTGCTCTCTCTCTCTTGCTCTCTCTCTCTCTAGCTCTTACTCTCTCTCTCTCACACTCTCTCTCTCTCTTGCTCTATTGCTCTCTAGCTCTTTCTCTCTCTCTCTCTCTCTCTCGCTCTAGCTCTTACTCTCTCTCTCTCTCTTGCTCTCTAGCTCTTACTCTCTCTCTCTCTTGCTCTCTCTCTCTCTCTTGCTCTCTTTCTTGCTCGCTAGCCCTTACTCTCTCTCTCTCTCGCTCTCTAGCTCTTACTCTCTCTCTCTCGCGCTCTCTCTCTTACTCTCTCCCTCTCTTTTGCTCTAGCTACTCTCTCTCTTTCTCTTGCTCTCTCTCACTCTCTCTTTCTCTTGCTCTCTCTCACTCTCTCTCTCTCTCTCTCGCTCTAGCTCTTACTCTCTCTCTCTCTCTTGCTCTCTAGCTCTTACTCTCTCTCTCTCTTGCTCTCTCTCTCTCTTGCTCTCTAGCTCCTACTCTCTCTCTTTCTCTTGCTCTTGCTCTCTCTCTCTCTGCTTCGTTGCACACCATCATCCCTTTAAGCATTCTGGCCTGGGTTAAATGAAACAGTTAACATTTCAATGTGCATCCATTACCATATCGTTCAGTCTGTTCTGCATGTAACAGCCAACTAACTCCAAGCTCAGGGATATGTTAGGAGATGACATTACATTCATCTTGCACAATGTTTTAGATATTGCAAATACCTGCCACATGCAGATTTGTATGGGAAGGATGTATTTTGGAAGGCTTTATTATACAGTGCTGGTATTTATATTTATCTATCTACCAAAGGATACCACCAGCCAACACAGATCCAATTTCCCACTGGCCTAAACATGACCTCCAAACAATGTTGTCTTGTGTTTTTACTGGTAATAACAATGATAATGGGATAAGGGTGTTTAATTTACAGTGTTCACTGTCTTTCATAAGTTTACATTATTCACATTAGGTAAAGAGAAAAGATCCCAAACCAAATCTATGAGTTGCAGATATCAGGTTTGGAGTGCAGGTTTGTTGATCTTTGTAATTTTAAACAATGAATGGAAAGAAATACAGTATCTTGATTTTCTTTAAGGATTCCGTATCTAGTACAAAGTGATTCAACACAATGGGGATCTCTCTGAATATTCATAGTCGGTTTTCTTGTCCTCACACTTTCAGATATAAAGTGAAGATAGACTTTTCCTTCACAATGACAAAGTTACCTACACTACATGACCAAAGGTATGTGGACACCTTCTCGTCAAACATCTCATGGGCATTAATATGGCCACCCCTTTGCTCCCGAGTGGCGCAGCGGTCTAAGACACTGCATCTCAGTGCAAGAGGCGTCACTGCAGTCCCTGGATCGTGACTGGGAGTTCCATAGGGTGGCGCACAATTGGCCCAGCGTCGTCCGGGTAGGTCGCCAATGTAAATAAGTATTTGTTCTTAACTGACTTGCCTAGTTAAATAAAGGTAACTTTCTTTTTCTTTTTTTTTACAAAAAAATAACAGCCTCCTCTCTTCTGTGAAGGCATTTCACTAGATGATGGAACATTGTTGCGGGGGCTTGCTTTCATTCAGCCACAAGAGCATTAGTGAGGTCGGGCACTGATGTTGGGTGATTAGGCCTGGCTGGCAGTCAGCGTTCCAATTCATCCCAAAGGTGCTTGATGGGGTTGAGGTCAGGGCTCTGTGCAGGCCAGTCAAGATCTTCCACACCAATTTCGACAAACCATTTCTGTATGGACCTCGCATTGTGCACGGGGGCATTGTCATGCTGAAACTGGAAAGGTCCTTCCCCAAGCTGTTGCCACAAAGTTGGAAGCTCATCGTCTAGAATGTCATTGTATCGTTAAGATTTCTATTCACTGGAAGTAAGCGGCCTAGCCCGAATCATGAAAAACAGCCCCAGACCATTATTCCTCATCCACCAAACTTTACAGTTGACACTGTGCATTGGGGCAGGTAGCGTTCTCCTGGCATCCGCCAAACCCAGATTTGTCCGTTGGACTGCCTGATGGTGAAGATTGATTCATCACACCAGAGAACGTGTATCCACTACTCCAGAGTCCATTGGGGTCGAGCTTTACACCACTCCAGCCGACACTTGGCATTGCTCATGGTGATCTTATACTTGTGTGCGGCTGCTCGGCCATGGAAACCCATTTCATGAAGCTCTTGACGAACAGTTACTGTTCTGATGTTGCTTCCAGAGGCAGTGTTGCAACTGAGGACAGTCAATTTTTACGCGCTACGCTCTTCAGCACTCGCCGGTCCCGTGCTGTGAGCTTCTGTGGCCTAGCACTTTGCGGCTGTGCCGTTGTTGCTCCTAGACGTTTCCACTTCACAATAACAGCATTTACAGTTGACTGGGGAAGCTCAAGCAGGGCAGAAATTTGACGAACTGACTTGTTGCAAAGGTGGCATCCTACAACGGTGCCACGTTGAAAGTCACTGAGCTATTCAATAAGGCGATTCTACTGCCAATATTTGAGTATGGAGATTGAATGGCCTTGCGCTCAATTTTATTCACCTGTCAGCAAAGGGTGTGGCTGAAATAGCCGAATCCACTCATTTGAAGGGGTGTCCACATACTTTTGTATATACAGTGTACACACTGATCTTCAGTGTGTAGATATTCCTGCTGTTTGTGATAAACGACATCCATCATTCGCACATACATTTACACTCAATGTACAATTGTCCTTTTCTTCCTCTCTCTCATCCCTGATTGCAATGACAAAAACACTGTGTTCAATTACTAAGTCAACATGTCTGCTATGACCATCCCAAACCTGGGTCTCTCTTTCTGTAGTTCTCCCAGATGGGTTGATTAAAATCTCTATGGTCATGACAGCTTTATCAAGGTTAATCCTGTAGCCTGGTTCCCTGGGCTATTCCTGTTCGAAACGAGCAGTCTAACTGATACTGACAGCTATTCAGATGCTAGGCCTAGGATGGCTTTAATCTTCAAAAGAAGGAGTCTTCCTACTGGCAAGCACAGATGAAGGTATGTGTTTCAATAAGAGGAAGCACAGACAGACAGACAGACAGACAGACAGACAGACAGACAGACAGACAGACAGACAGACAGACAGACAGACAGACAGACAGACAGACAGACAGACAGACAGACAGACAGACAGACAGACAGACAGACAGACAGACAGACAGACAGACAGACAGACAGACAGACAGACAGACAGAGAGAGAGAGAGAGAGAGAGAGAGAGAGAGAGAGAGAGAGTGAGCCAATTGAGGAGCATTGTTGTATATTCGCACTGATTATTAGTGTCCAATTGAGCGTGTGTCCAATTTGCCCCCTGGCATTGCTGAGCAAAAACAACATTATGCCATTTCCCCAATCTGTCTCTCCATTGATGTTCCCATCACATTTGGGTTTTAATAGAGATACTGATGCAAGAGCACTAGAAAAGTGTCATTGAAATCCACTCTACAATGCTTTTTATTTGTTGCAACTGCAAATTGTTTATGATTGCAAATTGTATCCACAGACAAGATGAGTTTGCACCTCAGTCGTGAAAAAGCAGCATTAAGTATACGCAACACAAAGTGTCCGGTAGATTTAAATGTTTAAATGTCAGGCTGTTGCTAAAAACAGAAAACATGATCTAACAACTTTTAAATAAAATGCTCCATACCTTTACATAAATCATAAACTATAAATACACAATCAAAACAAGATCTAAAGCAAACAAAAAGACATGAGCTAACTATCACTGATTGGGGTAGTCAGTCCTGAAAAAAATAACACAAACCTTGGAAAAATGTATCTCTGTCATCAGAATGATGGACAACTCACCACCAGAGTAACATCTTTAAAACATGCAATAATAACCTTCACATTTCCTCTCTCTATCTACAACAATATCACTGGGCTGCAGGAGTGATAGGTCTAATCCATGGCGAAGAACTTCCGGGGTCACCTGCACAGAGCGCGGCCTTGCTCAGACCCAGTCCACACTATGCCAACACTCATTAGCCATGTTTCCATAGAGACAGTAGAAGGGTAGCTGCTGCTTTTGCAACGGCTACTAGGGATCCTAATAAAATACCAAATACCAAAAGACCACCTCAGGAGCATGTGCTGCTAGATCAGAACCCTAAAAACCTTTATTTCTGGGATCCAATATATCTCTCTCCCTCCCCCTCTCTCTCTTGCTGCCCAGAAGAGACACATTGTACTATTCAAACAGAGGATACTGCTGGTGATGTGGACGTTGCTTGGACATAAAAAAAATACAAATCAGCGCAATATGCAAAGTAGACAGATATCATAAGCAAAACTGCTGTATAAGGCCTATTTTTTCACATGTTTTTGAAAGAAACAAGCATAAAAAAAGGAAAGAATACTGCATAATATTATTGTATGCAATTCCTGACCACAAAACAATAATTTGAATAACTTCAAAGATTGACAAAGTGACCCCTGCATAAAGTGCATCTGTCAATAAAACACAGCGCATCAACATCAACCATAGACACTGCATGCATCATAATCCACAATGGTATTTTCATTCTAAGTTTCTATGCTGAACACTTGAGGAGCAGCCATTTTACAACGCTGTAGTCTGCTTGGTCAAAACACACTATGTGAAGCTGTTCAAAAGCCTAGATAGAGATAGTGCTCTCAGCTCACACAAGGTTGTATTGTTGAACATCATGGATTTATATTTGTAATGGACATCATACTATTGAACAGGTGCTCTCTCTAGAACCAGTCACGCCTCAGTTGTGTTAAAATGCATTTGTACACGTCCCTCACTGCCTTAATGTATTCTCTGTGGCAAACAATGGCAGCCTCATTCAGTCCTTCAGCACTGCCACAAAATGGTTTTCCTGTCATCTTTGGTTGATGCATTGCCCTCTCTCCCCTCAGTTTACATGCATGTGTCCACTTTTCATTCCCTCCCGGCCCCCTCCCTCCAGCCGTCCATCCGTCCATCTTTAAAAAGACCCTCTAAATGCACCAATTTTCTCTCTTGCTCCATTCTACCCCCCCCCTCACACACACACACACACACACACACACACACACACACACACACACACACACACCCTTCTTGTATTTGCTAAGGGTTCAGGCAGCCCCAACCCAAAATAGAATTTGCCTCCTATATATCCATCCATATTTTGTATGAATTACAGGCCAATCACCTCTGCATTGTGTAAAACAAAAGGAGTGGGTTGAACTGTTTGAGTGGGAACACAGGGAAATGGGCGATAAGGGGCTTGCCTCAACTCTTATTTATTATCCTGACGCCTCCATGTTTGTACTTGTAATATGGCGGGTGTAACGCCATAAAAAATGTTTTAAAAGACAGCACCAACCTAGTTGTTTCCTTTTTAAGTATTATCTCAAAAGATACCGGACTGATTGTACATAAATAAACAAATTATCTCGTGCAAAAATGAATTTACTTCATCCCTAGATGCTCCTGCATTTTATTTTTTTATATAAAACATTAATTTGCCTATTTCCTCTCCAATATAGCAAATAAGCATACATTTTTTCCATGAATCAATATGCAGTATGTGGCTAGGAGAAATCATTGCATTTTATTAAGTGGTACACTATTTAAGTGTAATTCACATGTGATTATGCTGTTATGAATGAATATATGGAATTACTAATTGTATTGATGTAAGTATGTAAATTTGCTACAATAATCCCTAATTGGTAATTATGAAGAAAAATTAACTAAAAAAATTAAACATGAAGTTAATCTTCTAAACAGTTTTTTAAAATAAATCAAAATACACAATATCACTAAATTTCATTAGATTCAAAATGCAAAAAAAGTACAATTGAACCAACCTGAAATAAGGTTACTTATTATTGAAGTCTAACCTGAGAAAAGTATCAAAATGATACAAGCATTTAGCTAATATTTTCATATAAAGCCACCAGGGAAAGAAAATATAAGCATCACCCCACATACACTGCCTATGTACTGTTACACTATTCTAGAAATGTCTTATAAAATATTATGTTGATTTCCCCAATGAAAAAAGTAGAGTCTCGAATGTTTTATTCCGTGTTTTTAAATCAGTGTTTTCACATAGTTGTATCCAACTATAGGCATTAGGTAATTAACCTGGATGTGACTGGCAGGCATAGCACAGCTTGTAGGGTACTTCTGCGGCTGCCCAATCCAACCTCTCTCTCCCCTTGGCCTCTCAGGACATAGCATCAGCCCTTAACTATTTCATTTTCTCACAAAATCAATTATATTATTCCGAAAATAATCAACACAGAGCTTGTAGGCTATATCTGGTAAGTTTTGTTCAGAGGTAAATGAACATAAATTAACGAAGTTCATTTTAGAGAGCACAACTCACCATTCAAGATGCACTGGAAAAAGATGATAGCCAATATCCACATGCCCCGCTCCGTTCAATATCCAAGCTATGCTTTTTCTTATTTTCACTCCACACACTTTCTTCCTTAGATGTTCTTTATATTTCTTCAATATGTCAATAGCAATGGACGATGGTCTGTACAAATCAGTCTCTCTCTCTCTATCTCTCTCGCGCGCTCTCTCTCTCTCTCTCTCTCTCTCTCTAGGTTGGGAAGAGGAGGTATGAGCTTCTGGTGATTGTGTTTTGGTAAGAGCTGCGATCGAACTGTAGGCCCACGTCTCCCTTGAAGTGGCAACGCCGTTCCTTAGTGCAGCCTTCACGGCGTTTGGGCGCAATACTCTGCGGGATTCGCCTTCTTGAGCTCCGGTCCAGGTGAGTGCTGCTGGAACTGGAGGTTGAAGACGCGACACGAGGAGGGTTGAACGCAATGTGCACAGGTGGAATTCCCAAAGAAAATAAAGAATGAAGTTAAAAATTCGAATTTCAAAAGAATGAAAATACCTATGAATAAATAATGAAACAAAAAAAGTTTCCAGTGACCAAAATCATAAAGTTGGATTTGGAAAAAAAGAACGTATGAATTTTTAAGCAGGAGGCAATAGTTGTTGGCTGAAGCCTAGTGAAAACTAATTTCATTTTCACCGCCTCTCTCCATCCAACAAGCAACAAGCACACGCATCTTCCCGCAGCCGTACAAATCACACTGGTCCCTGCGCTAACCTTCCCTGGCTCAGAGCATTATGGAATAACCCTCGCCTCCTCCGCAGCCGCTTTTCTTCTTCATTGCCTTAAAGGTGCAGCAGCTCGCCACTCCATCCCTTCAGCTGAGCGTTGGATTTCATGCAGGGGCTTGTCTCCACTCCTTATGAGAGACAGGATACCAAGGTGTCCATTCAGGGTAAAATAAATTAATATTGCCTACGTTAAAATAATCAAGTGATTATTAGCCCAATGATTATTCTAATCCACTCCAGCCCCGAAAAAAATCTAAATGATCTCAATGTGAAGACATCAAGTCATGTCCTTTAATGTGTTTTCTGTATAATTTATGAGCCCCGCGGGCGTGTTGGGATTCAGCCAGCCTTTGACTGCATTTATTAATTGACCTTGACAAATATGAGCAGCGGCCTTCCTCGCACCAGGGGCGTCAACAGCAGCCATGTCAGGAACCCCTGCTCGTGTGACTAGGGAGACCACACAGGAGATGTATTCAATCCATCAGCCGATAGCCTAGCCAACTACACGCTCAAAATGGTCGGTGAATGGTTGGATAAGAATAGCCTCTACTGCGGCATGTTAATGTTGTCGAAGTGCCATAGCCTCAGTCGACTCACCTCAGCCTCACTATCGCCAGTAAAAAAAATTACTGTTTTCTTTTGTCACGTGCTGCACATCTTCCCGTGGTTTCCCTCCTGTCAAGTTTTGAGGTTCGTGAAAAATTCATTTCAAAGCTGCAAGCTAACATATTGAACACAATGCAAATGCAGTCATGTTAAAATACAAATAGCCATGTGAATGTAATTTACTAAAACTAAATGGCATATTTCGATTTGTCAAGATAATCAAACAGAAATGAAAATAGATGTATAGCCTAATATAGACATACATATAGACATACATTTAGGCCAACAACATGGTTAGGCCTATACAGCAATAACGAACTGTGATCTGGAAAAATAGGCCTGCATTGTTTGTAATATAACAAATATTTGAAATACATGGCTTACAAGGTTTTTAAGTTTGAGCATGTTTTCTGTGTATTTCTGACACAGAGACAACCACTCAATCCTCACAACAGATTAGCACCATGAGCAATGCTTTTTAATTGAACATCTGGGATTGCTTCAAAAGGTTATTATATGAAAGACCAGTACTAAGAGAGTAGACATCATTCTGACACTCAGGATTACACTACTTTCCATTACATGAATATTCCTTTGATGTGAATAAGAGTTAGTTTACGCTATACAACATTAAACAATGTAGTTATGCCAGTAGTGCATTGTTTATCACATGGATATTTTTATATTCTATTCGGTCTACTCTTTTCTATAATCAAGTGTTATGATATATTTGTGCTCCCGAGTGGCGCAGCGGTCTAAGACACTGCAGCTCAGTGCAAGAGGTGTCACTACAGTACCTGGTTAGATTCTAGACTGTATCACATAATGCCGTGATAGGGCGGCACACAATTGGCCCAGCATTGTCCTGGTTTGGCCAGAGTAGGCAGTCATTGTAAATAAGAATTTGTTCTGACTTGCCTAGTTAAATAAAATAAAAATATAGTATGATAATGATGATTTCAGTAACATAATAGAGATATATAATAAACTGTTCTATTTAATTATGTAATCAGTATCAATAGTCTACCCTAGAGCAGGGAGACTGTATATGTATTGTCATCCTGGCCTGCCAGTGTCTTTGTTCTGTTTAGTGGGCCAGTCAAACTGCAGCACTCTCCGCCTAATGCAGCCTCTGTCTCATATACTTAGCATCCACATCAGACCTGTACATGCACTGCACTAGGAATACAAGGCCTGTCTGTCACTAGCCATGCAGTGTGTGCTGTGCCTGTGGCCACCCAGACCAAAATAAGACATATGATTAACATTAAGCCTGTCTTCAATCCTCACCAACCAAGATGGATTGCAAGGAGGTCTTCAAATGGACACTAATACGCTGTGTAGTCTACATGATTGTAATTTTTAAAACTATTTGTGATTGAGCAGTGTTGATTTTGGTTATTGTCATTTTCTCTCTCGCTCTCTCGCTCTCTCCAGTGAGGGGTGTGTGTGTTGTTCATCCAGTTATGGCGCTGTTCTTGGTGATCTGCACCGCTCCAGTCCTCTCTGCCTGCTCCTGGCTGCCTCTGCAACCTGGTCTCAGAGCATTTCCTATTACTCTGTACGTAAATCCGAGACACCCATTTAGTGTGTTATGTTGGTATGATATGTATTAATTTGTCAATGTCCATCATTCATTTCGTACGATATGTTATGAAATGAATATTCAAATCATACAATATGTTACGAATGTTTTAAATGTACAATATGTTACAAATTTGCAAAACATATGAAATGTTATGAATTCTAATTTGTTGTGGCTAACGTTAGCTAGGTTAGGGATTAAGATTAGAAATTAGTGTTAGGGGTTAGGGTTAAGGTTAGGAGTTACATTAAAGGGTTAGGGTTAGGGGAAGGGTTAGCTAAAAGCATTAACGTTAGGGCAAGGGGAAGGGTTAGCTAACATGCTATGTAGTTGCAAAGTAACTAAACAATAGTAAGTAGTTAAGTAACCATACCAAACGTAACATATCATACTAATTTAAGTGTCCCAAATTTACGTTTTCTATGTTACGCCTAGTCTATGACACCAGGCTGGGCTGCCTGTCTCTCTACAGACACTGGTCTCTCTGCAGTCTGCATGCCTGCCATTTTCAACGCCCACTAGCCTTTTCAACTGGATTATTAAAACAGTTTATTGAATACTGTAGCTCTGAAGCTCTCACCAATTGCTCAACAGCTTAGCTCTCCAAATATGGCAGCTTTCTTACATTTACATTTTAGTCATTTAGCAGAAGCTGTTAACAATATTAATCATTTTCTCAGAGAATTTGATTAATGTTTGACCACTTATTATTTGCATTTATCTTTGTTTATCAGTCTATTGTTAAATGTATAATGTTTTTTGTCTTTTTCATTAATAGGCCTATCATCCTTAAAATATGTATTATTTCTCAAATAGTTGTGAATGGTATAACAATTTCTTTCTTGTTCTGTTGTAATGATAATGTGAATTAGCTAAAGATTTGACCTGATTACCCACCTTTCTCATCAATTTTGTCCATATGTTTCATGAATCATATATTCATCTGAAGTCAAATGAAACAGCAAAGGTTATTTTAGTCAGTGGCTTTAATCCCAGTGGTTTGTTTGGGTATAAGGAGATCAGCTTTAAAATCAATGTCTGAATGGTCATAATCCCATGGTCTCTAATCCTTAGTTTTGCCACATGATTTGCTATGAGGAGGTTAAGATGAAATCAAAGGTATTATGGCTCTAGATCTTATATCGTGGCAATGATCTAGTCAACACAAAATCCATACAGACAATCAGCATCCAGCCAGTCTCAGTACAGAAGCTGAAAATTTAAAAGTTTGAAAATACATGAACAGATTAAAGTAGCTTTTTTACAAATGATTTGAAACAAGGACGCGGTTTTCACTACAGACTGTATCATGTCATTCAATTGCACATGGCTTTTGACAGAGTTTGTTTAATTTCCTGTGATACCAAATCTCCAAGCTTCTCCCAAATCACAACTGTTATGGTATGTGCATTTGTATTGTGTTCTCAATATTCCATGATGTTCTCTTATAAAATTTCAATAACAAAAGCTGTCTTGTTGTTGTTGTTGGTGTTACTGTGTGTCAGGTGACTGTATCCCATACTTCCCTGCAGGAGTGGCTTGTTCTCCCTGAGCTTCCACAGCGCCACAGAAAGAAAGAAAATGGCAGAATCTCTGTTTCACCATCCCTTTGTTGTCCAAAACAATGGCTCTGAGAGATACAGACAGATAAAAGGGGGATGGTGAAAGGAAGAGAGAAAGCGAGAGAGAGAGATAGAGAGTGAGCGAGAGAGACAGCTAGGGAGGGAGAAGGCTGATTTGAGGCTAGTTGCACTATCCATCTATTATGGTAAATAAAATGTGAGTGCAACCGCGAGCCTGTTCAAGGCACTCAATACGGAGACACGATATCCCAAAGAGCCTACATTGTGACATGCACTCGTCAAGATGCAAGTACACAGGCTTTACCAAAACACTGCAGTAGATGTTCGCTCATGACTGGGCGATTAGGATAGACCAAAAGCATGTGAGAAGTGTGATGTTGATGGAACAATCAGTGTAGGCCTCAGTGAACTGACCATCAAAACATACAGTAACAAATAACCATTTGAGAAAATAATAATTTGGTATTCATACTCCTCCCTCATGGTAATGGAGAGCTTGCCCCTTGCTTGAAAACTAAAAGGTCGCTGAGTATTTTGATAATATTAAAACCACAATTAAACCCCAACCCATCTTACAGTCTTTGATAGAAGACAACCAAATAAAATAAAATGGTATTTGTTACATGCGCCGAATACAACAGGTGTAGACCTTACATTGAAATGCTTACTTACAAGTCATCAACCAACAATGCAATTTTTTTTAAATACCAAACAAAAAAAGTAACAAATAATTCAAGAGCAGCAGTAAAATAACAATAGCAAGGCTATATACTGGAGGTACCGGTACAGAGTCAATGTGTGGGGGCACCGGTACAGAGTCAATGTGCGGGGGCACCGGTACAGAGTCAATGTGCGGGGGCACCGGTTAGTCGAGGTAATATTTAATATTTTTTTTATTTAACTAGGCAAGTCAGTTAAGAACAAATTTTTATTTTCAATGACGGCCTAGGAACAGTGGGTTAACTGCCTGTTCAGGGGTAGAATGACAGATTTGTACCTTGTCAGCTCGGGGATTTGAACTTGCAACCTTTCGGTTACTAGTCCAACACTCTAACCACTAGGCTACACGCTGTTTAGAAGCCTCTTGGACCTAGACTTGGCGCTCCAGTACCGCTTGCCGTGCGGTAGCAGAGATAACAGTCTATGACTAGGGTGGCTTTGAACATTTTTAGGGCCTTCCTCTGACAACGCCTGGTATAGAGGTCCTGGATGGCAGGAAGCTTGGCACTACCCTCTGTTGTGTCTTGCAATCGGAGGCCGAGCAGTTGTTATACCAGGCATTGATGTAACCCGTCAGGATGCTCTCGATTGTGCAGCTGTAGAACCTTTTGAAGATCTGAGGACCCATGCCAAATCTTTTCAGTCTCTTGGTTGGAAATAGGTTTTGTCGTACCCTCTTCAGGACTGTCTTGGTGTGCTTGGAACATGTTAGTTTGTTGGTGATGTGGATGCCAAGGAACTTGAAGCTCTCAACCTAATCCACTCCAACCCCATTGATGAGAATGGGGGGGGGGGGTACTCAGTCCTCCTTTTCCTGTAGTCCACAATCATCTTCTTTGTCTTGATCACTTTGAGGTAGAGGTTGTTGTTTTTGCACCTCTCGGTCAGATCTCTGACTTCCTCGCTATAGGCTAGCTCGTCATTGTCGGCGATCAGGCCTACCACTGTTGTGTCGTCAGCAAACTTAATGATGGTGTTGGAGTCGTGCCTGGCCGTGCAGTCATGAGTGAACAGGGAGTACAGGAGGAGACTGAGCACGCACCCCTGAGGGGCCCCCGTGTTGAGGATCAGCCTGGTGGATATGTTGCCACCTACCCTTACCACCTGGGGACGGCCCGTCAGGAAGTCCAGGACCCAGTTGCAGAGGGAGGTGTTTAGTCCCAGGGTCCTTAGCTTATTGATGAGCTTTGAGGGCACTATGGTGTTGAACGCTGAGCTGTAGGTTACCTTAGTGTTCTTGGGCACAGGGACTATGTTGGTCTGCTTGAAACATGTTGGTATTACATACTCAGACAGGGAGAGGTTGAAAATGTCAGTGAAGGCACTTGCCAGTTGGTCAGCGCTTGCTGAATGTTGACCTGTTTAAAGGTCTTACTCACATCGGCTGCAGAGAGCATGATCACACAGTCATCCAGAACAGCTGATGCTCTCATGCATGTTTCAGTGTAATTTGCCTCGAAACGAGCATATAAGTTATTTAGATCGTCTGGTAGGCTTTTGTCACTGGGCAGCTCTCGACTGTGCTTCCCTTTTCTGTAATAGTTTGCAATCCCTGCCACATCCGACGAGCGTCGGAGCCTGTGTAGTATGTTTCGATATTCAATCTTGTATTGACACTTTGCCTGTTTGATGGTTTGTCGGAGGGAATAGCGGGATTTCCTATAAGCTTCCGAGTCCCACTCCTTGAAATCGGCAGCTCTACCCTTTAGCTCAGTGCGAATGTTACCTGTAATCCATGGCTTCTGGTTGGGGTATGCACATACAGTTACTGTGGGGATGACGTCCTCGATGCGCTTATTGATAAAGCCAATGACTGATGTGGTGTACTCCTCAATGCCATCAGAAGAATCCCGGAACATATTGCAATCTGTGCTAGCAAAACAGTCCTGTAGTTTCGGCTACTTCATCTGCCCACGTTTTTATAGACCGAGTCACTGGTGCTTCCTGCTTTAATTTTTGCTTGTAAGCAGGAATCAGGAAGACAACATTATGGTCAGTACACTTCCTGATAATCCGTCTGGCCCTCCGGCCTTGTGAATGTTGACCTGTTTAAAGGTCTTACTCAAAATAAGATCCTTAAGAGGTTTTAAAGGTCTTACATCGGCTGCGGAGAGCATGATCACACAGTTGACGAGTGTTGGAGCCGGTGTAGTACGATTCGATCTTAGTCCTGTATTGATGCTTTGCCTGTTTGATGGTTTGTCGGAGGGCATAGTGGAATTCTCCAGTAATGGAGAATTCATTTGAATGAGCCCAATTTGAAATGTGTGTAATACCCTGTTAAAACCATCTATTAGAACACTGTTTTACTACCACCTTTGCTGTTGAGACTATTTTGTTATGCATTGCTTCAAAAAATGTATTGCTTTCATATGCAAACTTTGAAAAAATCTTTTAAAGGTGCAATATGCAGAAATAGCTTGGAAAATTTCGAACAGTTCACCTAATTTCAGTTTGTGACAAAACAAGCAGTCTGTAACGATCGCCTGTGGTGGAAGAAGGTGAGGACCAAAGCGCAGCGTGGTAAGTGTTCATGTTTTTAATAAAATAACTGAACACTGAACAAAGCAACAAACGACAAACGAACAGTCCCGTAAGGTGAATGAAAAAAAACTAAACAGGAAATAAACACCCACAACTCAAAAGTGAAACCAGCCTACCTAAGTATCATTCTCAATCAAGGACAACGATTGACAGCTGCCTCTGATTGAGAACCATACCAGGCCGAACACAGAAAATCCCAAATTATAGAAAAATGAACATAGACAACCAACCCAACTCATGCCCTGACCATACTGAAACAAAGACATAATAAAAGAACTAAGGTCAGAACGTGACACAGTCATTGTGTAAAGAATCATTGTACTGCTGTGAAATATATTTTCCATAACCCATAATATTGTATTATCAGAGGTTTGAAACTAAACTTAAGAACTGGAAGCAGAGAAAGAAAAAAGAGAAAAAGCCTCAAACTGTAACCAATGCCTGCAACCTGGTTCAGGTTATCAGTCAACCTTCCAGGGTATTTACAAACAGCACAGTAATTAAATCATCAACATGTATTGATCAAATCTTTACTAATGCTGCAGAAATCTGCTTTAAAGCTCTATCCAAATCCAATGAATGTAGTGATCACAATATAGTAGCCATATCTAGGAAAACCTAAGTTCCACAGGCTGGGCCTAATCTAGTGTATAAGAGGTCATACAAAATGTTTTGTGGTGATTCCTATCTTGATGATGTAAAGAATTTTTGCTGGTCTGTGGTGTGTAATGAATGAGGAGCAACCAGACGCTGCACTTAACACATTTATGAAATTGCTTATTCCAGTAACGGATAAGCATGCACCCATTAAGAAAATGACTGTAAAAACGATTAAATCCCTGTGGATTGATGAGGAATTGAAAAATTGTATGTTTGAGAGGGTGGAGTCAAAAGGAATGACAAATAAGTCTGGCTGCATGACCGATTGGCAAACGTACACTAAGCTGAATAAAAAGAAGAAACTGTACTATGAAACAAAGATTAATTATGTAAAGAATTATAGTAAAAAGCTTTGGAGCACCTTAAATAAAATTTTGGGCAAATGGCAAACTAAAGCTTCATCATTCATTGAATCAGAAGTGTCACTCATCACAAAACCCACTGATATTACCAACTACTAATTATTTTTTAATTGGCAAGATTAGCAAACTTAGGCATGACATGACAACAACAAATGCCGACACTACACATCTAAGTATAACTGACCAAATTATGAAAGACAAGCATTGCAATTTTGATTTTGAAAATGACTTGGAAGAGCTGAAAAAATTATTGTTGTCTATCAACAATTGCAAGCCACCAGGGTCTGACAACTTGGATGGAAATTGACTGAGGATAATAGTAGACGATATTGCCACTCTTATTTGCTATATCTTCAATCTAAGCCTACAATAAAGTTTGTACCCTCAGACCTGGAGGGAAGCAAAAGTAATTCTGCTACCCAAGAATAGTAAACTTTTGGAAAAAAATTGTGCTTGACCAGATACAATGCTATTTTACAGTGAACAAATTGACAACAGACTTTCAGCATGCGTATAGGGAAGGACATTCAACATGCACGGCAATTACACAAATGACTGATGATTGGCTGAGAGAAATTGATGTAAAAATGATTGTGGGAGCTGTTTTGTTAGACTTCAGTGCCGCTTTTGTCATTATTGATCATAGTCTGCTGTTGGAAAAAAACATACACTACCGTTCAAAAGTTTGGGACCGCTTAGAAATGTCCTTTTTTTAAAGAAAAGCTCATTTTTTATCCATTAAAATAACATAAAATTGATCAGAAATACAGTGAAGACGTTGTTAATGTTGTAAATGACTATTGTAGCTGGAAACGGATTATTTTTCTATGGAATATCTACATAGGCGTACAGAGGCCCATTATCAGCAACCATCACTCCTGTGTTCCAATGGCACGTTGTGTTAGCTAATCTAAGTTTATCATTGGCAGCTTCATTAAATAGTACCCGCAAAACATCATTCTTAACGTCAACAGTGAAGAGGCTGAGAGTATGCTGGCCTTCCAGGTAGAATTCCTCTGTCCAGTGTGTGTTATTTTGCCCATCTTAATCTTTTCTTTTCATTGGCCAGTCTAAGATATGGCTTTTTCTTTGGAACTCTGCCTAGAAGGTCAGCATCCTGGAGTCACCTCTTCACTGTTGATGTTGAGACTGGTGTTTTGCGGGTGCTATTTAATGAAGCCACCAGTTGATGACTTGTGAGGCGTCTCTTTCTCAAACTAGACACTCTAATGTACTTGTCCGCTTTCTCAGTTGTGCACTGGGGCCTCCCACTCCTCTTTCTATTCTGGTTAGAGACAGATTGCGTTGTTCTGTGAAGGGAGCAGTACACAGTGTTGTACGAGATGTTTAGTTTCTTGACAATTTCTCGCATGGAATAGCCTTCATTTCTCAGAACAAGAATAGACTGAATGTACTTTTTTTCAGAAAAAAGTGCTTTGTTTCTGGCCATTTTGAGCCTGTAATCAAACCCACAAATGCTGATGCTCCAGATACTCAACTAGTCTAAAAAACTGTTTTATTGCTTCTTTAATCAGAAAAACAGTTTTCAGCTCTGCTAACATAATTGCAAAAGGGTTTTCTAAAGATAAATTAGCCTTTTAAAATGATAATGTGCCATTGAAACACCCCCTGCTATATTGTGGATAAATAGTTACCTGTCTAACAGAACATGGAGGGTGTTCTTTCATGGAAGCCTCTCCAACATAATCCAGGCAGAATCAGGAATTCCCCAGGGTAGCTGTCTAGGCCCCTTACTTTTTAAAATCATTACTAATGACCTGCCATTGGCTCTGAGTAAAGCTTGTGTGTCTATGTATGCAGATGACTTAACACTATACACGTCAGCTACTACTGTGAGTGAAATCACTGCAACACTTAACAAAGAACTGCAGTCAGTTTCAGAATGGGTGGCAAGAAATAAGCTTGTCCTAAATACTTCTAAAACTTAAAGCATTGTAGTTGGGACAAATCATTCACTAAACCCTAAACCTAAACTCAATTTTGTATTGAATAATGTGGAAATTGAGCAAGTTGAGGAGACTAAACTGCTTGGAGTAACCCTGGATTGTAAACTGTCATGGTCAAAACATGTTGATGCAACAGTATCTAAGATGGGGAGAAGTCTGCCCATAATAAAGCTTTGCTCTGCCTTCATAACAACACTATCAACAAGGCAGGTGTCAGGATTTGGCTAGGGTTGTTCCGTGTTTTTGTCAGTAGATGTCCCCATTGTGCTTTTTGTCCCTGTGTTTTTCCCTTGATCCCCATTATTGTTTGCACCTGTGTCTCGTTTCCCCTGATTGTATTTAAACCCTTTGTTTCCTCAGTTCTGTGCTCTGTGTTTGTATGTTGGCACCCTGCCCTAGTGTTCTGTGTGCTCTTGTCGATTCCGGGTGAAGTTCTTGTAGTATTCTGTTTTTTGTTTTTGTTTAGTTTTAGTGAGTTTCTTTTTAGGTTTTTTTTTGTGTTTTACCTACCACCTTTTGGATTTGCCATTTTTTATTTTAGGATTTTTTCTTTATTAAATACACCGTCTTAAGTACTGCTGTGTCTGCCTCATCTTCTGGGTTCTGCTGTCTATTCGTGGCTCAGTTGGTTAAGTGACTGTTTCTCACTCCGGAGACCCAGGTTGAAACCGGGGCCTGACAGAAACACAGAGCCAAAAATGAACCCAGAGGCAGCCAGTTCCCAGGACCTTTTGCCACGCTGTCCCACCACCAGGAGACTGTCCAACGCCACGAAGCCGCCCTGGTTCAGCAAGAGGCCTTAATGGCTAGACATTCTCATCTTCTGTCGGAGATGCTGACTTCCATTAAGCAAGTATCTGATCGACTTACCCCGGCAACAGTTCCCGTCCCAGTACCTCAAGTTCACGTACCCATGGCAGTTAACCCCCTGGCTGAACCTCGTCTTCCACCTCCCCAACGGTTCTCAGGTGATCCAAGTGCTTGTAAAGGGTTTCTCACTCAATGTTCTCTCTCCTTTGAGCTGCAACCCTCGTCATTTCCCACCGACCGGTCTAAGATCGCATATATCATCACCCTGCTGTCGGAAAAAGCCCTGGCCTGGGCTACTGCTGTGTGGGATGCCCATAGTTCCTGCTGTGCCAGCTACTCTGCCTTTGCTGAGGAATTCAAACGAGTGTTTCAAGGCCCAAGCAGTGGTTCTGACTCAGCCAAACAGCTCCTGACTCTCCATCAAGGTTGGCGCAGCGTGACGGACTATGCCATTCAGTTCCGCACGGTGGCAGCAGCGAGTGGCTGGAACAACGAGGCGCTCACGGTGTGCTTTCTGAAAGGCCTTTCCGACACTATCCAAGATGAACTGGCCACTCGGGAACCACCGGACAATCTCGAGTCCCTGATCAAGTTGGCCTCACGCATTGACCAGCGTCTGAGAGAGAGAGAACTCAACCGTAGACCTCTAGCCCCTATCAGTCCCAGCTCCGAGTCCCCACCTTTATCATCACTGGCTCCACCGGAACCCATGCAGATTGGACGCATCTCCCAGGCTGAGAGAGACCGCCGGATGAGGGAGCGACGCTGTCTATATTGTGGCAAACCGGGCCATTTCCGTTCCACGTGTCCCGGGCTCCAGGGAACGCTTTGTCCCGTACAGACCGGGGGAACTGTAACGGGAAACATAACCTCCTCCCATCCGTCCAACTCCCGTCTGCTCATTCCAGTCACCTCTCCTGGGACAACCACAAGCTTCACCTTCAAGCCTTGGTAGACTCTGGAGCCGCAGGTAACTTCATGGATGGTGTCTGGGCGAAGAAGAATGGCGTTCCCTCTGAACCTCTAAGTGACCCCATGAGGGTTACTACATTGGATGGAAGCCCTTTGGGATCTGGACTTGTCACTCATGTCACTACCTCCTTGAGACTTTCAGTTTCACAACACCAGGAATTGATGAACTTTCATTTGATCTCCTGTTCCGAGTTCCCTCTCGTCCTTGGATACCCCTGGCTTCACAGCCATAACCCTCACATCGACTGGTCTGTGGGCACTATCAAGCAGTGGGGTCCTACGTGCCAAGCTACTTGTATTTTCCAGAATTCCCCGAGTTCTACTCCCGAGTCTTTAGAATCCATCGATCTGACCCGAGTTCCCGAGTGTTACCATGACCTCAAACTGGTGTTTAGCAAACAGAGGGCCACCATGCTACCACCCCATAGATCTTACGATTGCCCCATCGACCTGTTTCCGGGCACTTGCCCCTCCAGGGGTCGGATCTTTTCCCTATCTCCACCCGAACGAGCTGCTATGGATACCTATATCAAGGACTCTCTGGAAGCAGGCCTCATGCGTCCATCCACCCCGGCGGGAGCAGGGTTTTTCTTTGTGGCCAAGAAAGACGGTGGGTTACGTCCTTGCATCGACTACCGGGGACTCAATGACATAACCGTCCGTAACCGTTACCCGCTACCCCTTATGGCCACAGCCTTCGAGCTGCTCCAGGAAGCAGTTGTTTTCACTAAGCTTGACCTGCGGAACGCATACCATCTTGTGCGGATCAGACCTGGTGACGAGTGGAAGACCGCTTTCAACACGCCTACTGGTCACTATGAATACTTGGTGATGCCCTTCGGCCTGACCAACGCCCCAGCGGTGTTCCAAGCGCTCATAAACGATGTGCTTAGGGATATGCTTAACATATTTGTGTTCGTTTACTTGGATGACATCCTCATCTTTTCGAGCTCCCTTCAAGAACACACTAAGCATGTCAGACAAGTACTCAAACGCCTCCTGGACAGCCATCTGTACGTTAAGCCGGAAAATGTGAATTCCATTCATCCCGAGTACAATTCCTGGGATTTGTAGTGGAACCCGGTCGAATCCAAATGGACCCTAGGAAGGTAGGGGCGGTAGCGGATTGGCCCACCCCCAAATCCGTTAAGGATGTTCAGCGTTTCCTGGGCTTCACAAACTTTTACCGCAAGTTCATCAAGAACTTCAGTTTGGTGGCAGCTCCTCTCTCAGCTTTAACCAAAGGTGGCAATGCAAGGTTTTCTTGGGGAAGAGAAGCTGAGACGGCCTTCCAAGGACTCAAGCAGCGCATCCTCTCTGCTCCCATCCTGATACTACCGACTACGGATGAACCATTTGTGGTGGAGGTAGACGATCAGAGGTTGGTGTTGGAGCTGTCCTGTCTCAGAGGGGTGAAGACAAGAAGCTTCATCCGTGCGCTTTCTTCTCACACCGGCTTACCCCGACTGAGAGGAACTACGATGTGGGGATCGTGAACTCCTAGCGGTTAAGATGGCATTGAAGGAATGGAGACACTGGCTCGAGGGGGCTTCTCACCCGTTTCAAGTGCTTACGGACCACAAGAATCTGGAGTATATCCAGCAGGCGAAGCGATTGAACTCTAGACAAGCTAGATGGTCTCTTTTCTTCAATCGATTCCAGTTTATCCTCACCTATCGGCCCGGGTCGAAGAATCTCAAACCGGATGCCCTGTCCCGAGTCTACGCTCCTGCCATTCGAGATGACACGGACATGCCTGTCCTTCCTGCTGCTAAGATTGTGGCTCCGATCTCGTGGCAAGTTGAGGATACCGTGAGACGTGCTCAAGCTAGCGAACCGGACCCTAAAGGAGGTCCTGCCAATCGGTTGTTTGTCCCCAAGGCAGTGAGGACTCAGGTCCTTCTGTGGGGGCACTCCTCTCGCCTCACCTGTCATCCGGGCGTAGGTCGCACCTTGGAGTTCATCCAGCGTAAGTTCTGGTGGCCTACCATAAGAGAAGACGTTGCCACTTTCGTCAATGCCTGCCCCGTGTGCTGCCAGGGCAAATCTTCTCACCTCCGCCCTCAAGGACTCCTTCACCCTTTACCTGTTCCCCACAGACCCTGGTCCCATATATCATTGGACTTTATTACTGGACTTCCTCCATCCCATGGCAATACTACTATCCTAGTCATAATCGACAGGTTTTCAAAGGCGGCCAGGTTCGTCCCTCTGACTAAGTTACCTTCTGCCAAGGAAACGGCTGAGTTGGTAATTAATCATGTGTTCCGAGTCTTCGGCATTCCTCAAGATGTGGTTTCTGACAGAGGTCCCCAGTTCGCCTCAAGGTTTTGGAAGGCCTTCTGCCAACTCATGGGGGCTTCTGCCAGTCTATCTTCAGGGTACCATCCGGAGTCCAACGGCCAAACAGAGAGGATGAATCAAGAGCTGGAAACCACCCTCCGATGTATGACTCGTGACAACCCGTCCACATGGTCATCCTTTATTGTTTGGGCCGAATACGCGCACAACACCTTGCGCTCATCCTCCACTGGTATGTCCCCGCACGAGTGTCAGTTTGGCTATGCTCCTCCATTGTTCCCGGACCAGGAGGCAGAAGTCAGAGTGCCTTCAGCCTTGAGATTCATCAGACGCTGTCGGCTTATGTGGAGGAAGACCCGTCTTAATCTGATGCGTTCCTCACAGAGGTATCAACAACAAGCCAACAGACGTCGCCGTCCCGGGCCTACCCTGCGCCCGGCCAGAGAGTCTGGCTCTCCACAAGAGACTTACCTCTACGGGTGGAGTCTCGCAAGCTGTCCCAAAAATACATCGGTCCCTTCAAGGTTGCCAGGAGAGTTAACCCAGTTTCTTATCGCCTACACTTACCCAGATCCCTTAAGATTAATCCCACATTTCATGTGTCTTTGTTAAAACCTGTTGTTTTTTCTCCCTTGTCCCGGCAGACAGACCTCCCCTCCGCCTCGTGTCATTGGAGGCCAGCCGGCTTATACCGTCCACCGGATACTGGATTCCCGCCGGGTGCAGCGGTCCTGGCAGTATCTGGTGGACTGGGAAGGCTACGGTCCTGAGGAGCGCTCCTGGGTTCCTGCCAAAGACATCCTGGACCCTGACCTCATTCGTCAGTTCAGGGTCCTCCACCCTGAGAGAGCTGGTAGGAACGTCAGGAGCCGTTCCTAGGGGGGATTCTGTCAGGATTTGGCCAGGGTTGTTCCGTGTTTTTGTCAGTAGATGTCCCCATTGTGCTTTTTGTCCCTGTGTTTTTCCCTTGATCCCCATTATTGTTTGCACCTGTGTCTCGTTTCCCCTGATTGTATTTAAACCCTTTGTTTCCCTCAGTTCTGTGCTCTGTGTTTGTATGTTGGCACCCTGCCCTAGTGTTCTGTGTGCTCTTGTCGATTCCGGGTGAAGTTCTTGTAGTATTCTGTTTTTTGTTTTTGTTTAGTTTTAGTGAGTTTCTTTTTAGTTTTTTTTTTGTGTTTTACCTACCACCTTTTGGATTTGCCATTTTTTATTTTAGG